>NW_016157351.1:151927-170091 GCF_001687245.7 Rhagoletis zephyria | reverse complement strand
AATTAGCATGTTTATTTTTGTAAAACATCGAGGTAGGAATGTTGGATTTATTTTTCTTTGATTTAATAAACGACCAAAAGGCCTTAGGGTTGGTCTTTATATTGCTTTCGAAGTTTCTGATATATTTCTTACGAAGCGACTTATCAACTGTTTTAAACTCTGACAAACAGCATTTGTATCTTGCATAGTGCGAATTATTTTGGGACACTTTGGATTTTTGGTAAAGCCTGTTACAAAGATTTTTTAAATGCTTCAGTTGTTTGGTGTACCATGGTAACTTATATCTCCTTTCAGAAAAAATTGGAACATGATTCAGGCAATAATCATGGACCTTAGTTTTGAAAAGTTCGAAACTATGGACTAGATCAACGTTAGCAAAAAGACAGTCCCAATCAAGCTCAAGCAGCTGGTTGTTAAGGATCTCAAAGTTACAAAGATTAAAATTAAATTTTACATTACCACTTCCGGAAGAGGCATTTAAAAATTCATAGAACTCTAAATCTAATACTAACGAAAGATGATGAGAGTTAGCGGGGAAAATAGGCGAGCAACATTCCAAGACCGTAAAATTTAAATTACTCGATAAGAAAATTAAATCTAAGATCCGAGCATACTTATTAATATAACTATTAACTTGACGCAAGTCAAAGCTTAAGAAACTATCAACTAGGTATAACTCAAAAGCAAGGTTAACATTAGACGGAGTTAAAAAGCCTGAATCCTCTAAATATGACCAAGAAATACCGCTTAAATTAAAATCACCCAGCACGCATAACTGCTTATCCGCGATCACTGAATGTAACGCTGCGACGTTGTCAACATGTAAATTGTATAACGATTCATGACTGTTGGGAGGAATGTAGGATGCACAAATATACAGTTCCCCGGACGAACCAAATAGTCGTATGCATAATTGGTCCAATAAGAAATCATTATTTTCAAGCTGATGTATTGTGGCTCGCAAGTTACGCTTCTCTATCTTCTCTAGCGTCTCTATCCTTTCGAAAAACATCATACAATTTGCAGTCAAAATACTCCGAGTCGAAAAAGGTAGGATTAAGCCAGGTTTCGATTAACACAAAGACATAGATTTCAAGCGAACTAATTGTAAAAACATCGTTTGACTTTGTTCTCATACCAGAGACGTTGTGAAAGTAAATTCGAATTTGCTTGCTTGCTTGATAATTTTCGCTTTGAGCTGTCGCTAAGTTTCTTTTACAACCGCTAATTGTTGCACAGGTCTCTAGCAATAATTTGGCTTTAACAGATTGAAAAAATATCAGTTAGTCGACGAGTTATAACCAAAAAACCATATAAACAATATGCTGAAAATCGGCATTTGACTGCAAAGTTCGAAGGTCGATTAAAAAAAAGTCGAACTAACATAAACAAACGCCGCGATACGGGTCTTCTAATTTAGCCTCTATTTTCACCCCTCACTCTCAGAATCGACCTAACTTTTGCTAACCTGAATTTGTTCCACAGTGTAATTTGAGAACAAAGAATTGTAAGTTGTAGGCAAAAGCCATTCCAAAATTCCAGTTTTGATGTTATTAAACTGAAAGTTATTTTCGAGATAACTAACAACCCTCGACAGCCCTCGTTTTAAATAAATTGCCCTCCACTGGTATGTACGTATAGACTCGGCGATATGCCCATAAAAACATTGCTGTTTTTATTGTATTAACTTCTTGCGCATATCAAACATTATCTGAAATATGTCAACTATGGCTGCGTTTTTTTATACATTCCGGATAATCCCATTTCACAGCCGGAATAAACAGAATGCGTTTGAAATATACGTCAACATATCATCAGGAACGTTCTAAAGAATAAATAAACAAAAAAGTTTATTCCAAACGTTCAGAATGAATAAAGAAATGCAGCCTATAAGTTCAATCTATCTACTTTTCTATTCTACTATTCTTTCTTTTTAACCGACTTCCAAAAAAGGAGGAGGTTATCAGTTCGTCGGAATCTTTTTTTTTTTTTTATGTATGTTACCGCATAACTTTGGACCACGTCAACCGATTTCGATAATTCTTTTTGCGGAAAGGTAGTGTCTCAGGGGTGGTCCCATACACTAATCTGGTTAAGATCCGATCAGTGGATCATGAGATATATATATATATATTTTTTTTTATGTGAGAGGTGAAGTCGGTTTTTTTTTGGCTAAAAATTACTTGTTTTTCTATTTACTTTTTATATTACGGTTTAAGGAATTCCAGCGTTATGTAAAAACCTAAAAAATATCCTAAAGTATTTTGTTTGTGTAAAATAATATTACAGAAAAAAATACATGGGGAAAAATTACCCAGCACCGAGTAACGGTGAGAAGACCCCTATTACAAATTTGTATGCTCAGAATTTAAAATTCAGTACAAATCAGTACAATCTTTGAAAAATCAGGACATTAGCGTACTGATTGAAGAAATGAATAAAATCAGTACGAGAGTTGAAAAATCAGTACTGTACTGATAAAATCAGTACGTCTGGCAACCGTAATGTGGGCTTGTAAGAAAAATTCTTCTCCAATCACTACATCTACGTACATACACTTCGCAGATACTACAAAAAAATTTACTTTGAACAATTGATCGTCAATGTTTATTTCCGTAGTGAGTTTTCCAATTGGTTTCATGTCATTATTCGCCAAAACCTACTAGACATAAATTTGTTTGCTCCACCACCGGCTTATTTAAAGATTCATACACACTGTCAGTTATCATATTAAATTTTCTGCCTGTGTCAAACAGAGCCAAATATTTTATATTCCCAATTACCTCGCACTTGTTCATTATATTATTTTTTTGGGTAAAGGCATCGCGCATTGCTTGCCTCACTTTTATTTTCATTTTTTGGACAATTTTTCGATATGTGTCCGAATTGTTTACATTTAAAACACTTCGTTTCCTTTCCCTTGTCATTGCAATCTACGCTTTTGAATCTCTTCAACCCACAATTGTAGCAAGTGAATTTATCTTTTTTATTTTCCGGCGCTTTCTTTTCTTCAACTTTAACTTCACAACATTTCTTATTGCTTTTTCGCATCGTTTCATGTACTTAAGTCTCTTCTTTAAATTCTTTTAAATTATGTGCACCATACAACCAGTGTTGCCAGTGGTTTTCCCTACCAAAATTGCATACCAAAACCAACCAAAACCTACCAAAATTTATTTTCTGAGTTAATAATATTTTTTCAATGTCAAGTTTATTAAAAATTTATGTAACATAACATTTAGTGAAACTAAAACACAGTTAGTACAATAAAAACAAATTAGCTGCGTATAAAGATTCATTTTACTGTACAGACTTAACAAATGTATGTCTCTTTACACATACATATTATTATTATTATTATTTTTATTATTACTACGTCGGGAGTACTTGCGCTGGGACCTAAAAATATCTATTGTGCTAAACGCTAATTGAAATCACTCCAACCTTTACTTAATAAGGTAAGAACTTTGGCGGGCGCCATTTTCCAAATTTTAGAATGAGAAGACAATCGTTCCCCAAGGTGTATCAGTCTGACTTTACGACATAATATTTATTGTGACCCCATTTGCTCTTCTATGAAGGCATTCGCGAACACATACTTCGGTTGCGAAGACTTCCGCCTGGAATATGGTTGGGTACGTGCCAATTGGCAGAATTTTGTGGAATCTTGGTCCAAGTACGCCTGCCGCAGTACTCCTGTCGTCCATATTCGATTTTTCAATCATAGTTAATCACAGCAGTTCCTTCTCTTTTTCAGTCAGAATAGACAAAGGAGGAATGCCTGCAGGGACACCAAGGGTGGCCAAGGTGGCACCCGCTTTTGCTTGCTCTTAGTTTTCTTAACACAAGAGCTACTTTTATGGTACGTTAGGGGTATTCGTGAAATCTTGCAAAGCCGTTGCACGTAGCACGGATTGCATAATTTGCGAACACACGGTTGATTTAAGAAATAGTCGTACAAATGAAAAATATTTGAAATACAAAGTTAGAAGTTTTTGAATTTGATTAATTAGTTGAAAATGTGAAAAATGATATCGCTTTAAAACTCACATCTATACCAGTGTTGCCGCGAATCATTTTTAGAGGTAGCTAAATCCCTTTAAAAAAAAGTCGTTGTGGCTAAAAATGGTAGCTAAATTTTTTTACTTACATATACAGTGACGGGCAAAACTGTAACATGGTGAAATACTTTTTACTTCAGCCATCGCTATCTTTCCAAGTTCTAACGACTTTCATACTTTTGTATTCTTGTTGGTACATCCCTACTCCCTCTCTCATAATGATTTGAAGTCAATACAACAACAATAAAAAAACCAGCAGAGAAACATGTAAATTAAGGCAGATGTTACAGTTTTGCACTCTTTGCTTTGCCTATATACTAAGTGTTTTCCGTAGGATATTAGTGTAAGGCTGCCACTTATTTTCGATTCTACAAAATTTAACTAAAAAATTGCAATATGGATATCAAATGAAAGGTGTTTTTGGGAACTTTTCCATTTACGGTATTTCCATAATACGGTATTTACATGAGGCGATTTTACAGCCAACTTTTAGTTGAAAGCAACAATCGCCTGATGTGAACGGCCTTTCAAATTATCGCTTCCCATGAAGTTGGGGTGCAGTTGCAAGATATGCAATATCTATCCCAGCGTATTTCTAAATAGGGTTGCCACCTAATTTTTAATGTAAAAAAGTTACTTACTTTATAAGATATCAAAAGTAAATTTTTTTAATTTATTTCCAAAATATTATTTTTTAAGCTACCCAAATTACCAGTATTCGAAATCCAAATCTTTCAAAAGCACATGCACTTCGAGCAAGCTCGGTCAACCTGGCACTATGAAAGAAAATACTCAACACTCCACAAAACAAAATCCTAAAAAATCAACGGTAATTTTTGTCGACTTAGAACTTGCACTTTATTATATTAAAATTTAATGGGAACTGTTTCTAGGAAATCTAAGGAAATTTTCAATGAAATTTTTTTTAATTTTAATTAGTTTTTGTGAACTTTTGTGCAAGCTTTGAAACATTTATGTATGTGGTTTCTGATATAGATTGACCCATATTTCAAACGAAAATTATTAACAATAAATAAATAAACATTGCCAACAGCACCATTTTGAAATTTGGTGCTATTATCTAGTTCACAGCTGTATATGGGGCGTTCCATACCAAAATGGACAGGGTTCACACTTCATGTGTTTGATTTGTTTCACATTTTTAGGGTTGATGGATAAACATAAATAATAAATAAATATGAAATGTGAGCTTGATTAATAAATTTTTAAAAACTTTACAGCACAAACACAAAAACAAATCGATTTAATAGTTTTTCAAATATCTGGAGAACGGGGCGAAGAAAAAATTAAAAAAAACCACACATACACATCAAAATTCTTTGTGAAAAGTAATATTTAAAAATTTTTTTTCTTGAAATATATTTCACATACAAATTTTTTGATAAAAAAATTAAAGTTGAGTAAAATGAGTACATTACGAATTTACAAATTTTGTAAATAAATTCATAGCTCAAATTATTGTAGAGTGCACCCCATAACACTATACTTAAATATTGCCCAATACTCAGAGCTACCATGTTGGTAAAATTTTTCAACTTTTTTTTGAGACAGCATATTTTCAAAAACAAATTTTTTGTATGAAAAAATGTTTATGTAAAAAACTTTTCGAGAAAAAAAAATTTAAGAATATTTTTGTTGATTTGAGGTTAGACGATTTCCTCTTTTGCTGCCTATGTATAAGATGTCTTTATTTGAAGTGAGAAAAGGATTTTTGATACAAGTGTATAAGTTACAATAGACAATTCGTTATAATGTGTGTGAAATACAATAGAGGGCGTTGTAATGCACAGGGTTTAATGTGAGCGTTGGAATTACTTCGTACTTTCTAACACCTCCCCTCGAAGAATTTCAATTGCCGCGCAAAGTGATGTCAGCTTCTTTCATGCCCAAGTCTAAGATGCATTTGTAATGTTTCTGCGAAGGTAATCCCTTAGTTAGTACATCAGCTGGCATTTCCTCCGTTGACATGAATTGTAAACTGATATCACCGTTTTTGTACTTCTCACGTATGAAATGATGAACATCTATGTGCTTCGTACGTGAATGGTGTGCCGAACTTTGTACTAGGTTTTGTGCACTTTGGCTGTCATTCTATACCGTGACACAGGCCATCCAATTTCATTCAAAATTTCTCTTTTTCTCTTCCATTCTTTGCGCCTCTCTGGTTGCTTCGCATTAGGGATGTTGCGATACAAGTAAATAAAAGTAGGTACTCGATACTTTCATCTTGAAACCAAGTACTTTTGGCATCGATACTTTCACCAAATACAATAAGTAGGTATCGGATGTAAGTACTTGGTATCGCCAAAAAGTACTCATACATAAACTCCCATCGCTTGTAAAGCAAAAGTACGAATGCCAAAATATAAGGTAGAGCAATAAGTGAGAGCACAATATTCGATCAACTCAAAGCCAATTGAGCAACAGAGCAAACAAAATTTACCATTGCTATTGTGGTTTGCCATACCTCATTTCATTTGAATTTCATTTCCTTGGTGGTGTTGCTTCAACTGAAAGTTAAGCTTGTAGAAACAGTTCGTAAACAAATCTTTAATACAAATGTATTTGTCTTTTTATTATTTGTTTGCTTGACGATTGTTAAATCGTTTGGATAGAGAGACATCATTTTGGACATGTTTTAATTGGATCTTCACGGTCAACCTAAAATTTTTGAGTAAAAGTAGCAAGCTAGCTGGCGGAAAATGAGTAAATAAAAGTACATACTCGATACTTTTTGGTTGGTATCGGCTTGGTATCGATGCCTTTTCAGAAAAATACTTCCAAGTATAAGTATCGATACTAAAGGTTATTTCCACATCCCTAATCATGGCCTACCTCTACTACGTTGTTCGTTTTTAACATTAACGTTTTCTGTTTTACTCACATCCTCTTCGGACATAGATAAATCGTCGTCTGGTCGCACACCCAATTCAGTTATTTGTTGTTCAAACGGCTCATTTATGTCACTCTTACAACCGTAAAACATTTCACTGCAAAATTTTACATCGCGACTATTCGTCGCTTATCCGGTGACCATAAACGATAAGCCTTCGCTTCGTTGGAGTACCCAACGAGAACGCACGCCTCTGAGCGAGAGTCGAATTTGCCATTTGCTTTGCCCTTTATCAACACAAATGCCTTGACACCAAACGGCTGCATGTGCACAACAGTAGGTGTTTTGCCCGTCCAAACCTTAAGTGGTACTTCATCGCTCAGAAATTTTGTTGGACACCGGTTCCTTGTGTAATTAGCCGTATTTACAGCCTTTGCCCAAAACGACAGCGGTAAATTTGCTTGCTTTAACAGACACCTGGCCATCTCTATTAGTGTGCGGTTTTTGCGCTCAGAAACCCCATTCTGCTGCGGCGTATGCGGCGCTGTCAATCGCCTCTTAATACCACAATCATCCAAGTATTTCTTAAAATCGCGATTTATGTACTCCTTACCGTTATCGGATTGTATGTAGTGCCTTTAATTTTCTGCCAGTGATTGTCTCAGATGAATTCTTAAATTTCTTGAACATCTCTAACACTTCAGACTTGTGCTTGATAAAGTAAACTTCACTGTATTTGGAGTAGTCATCTGTGAAGGCTACAAAGTACTTAGCGCGGGGTGAGAACCTGTTCTCATCGGCCCGCAAACGTTTGTGTGCACGATCTCAAGTAAATCTGTGGTGCGGCGTTCTCTATGTTTAGCGAAACGTTCTTGTGTTTGCTTCTCGCTCAAGCAAAGTTCACACGGTGACATTAGTTCATTTGCGTTGATTTCGATGCCATACACCATCTTTGGTAAGCGCTTTATGTCTCTATCGTTGAGATGGCCCATGCGAATATGCCATTTGTACAGTGTAGGGTGTTTACCTGCAGCTACCGCAGCGAAGCTTTGCACAGTGTTTACGTAGTATAAATCACCAATTCTCTTCGCCGTGAGCAATGTTTTCCCGCTTTTCATGACTTCAGCCTCGTCTCGACGAAAACGTACCTCGTAACCTTTATCTGTAATTTTTGACACAGACAGCAAATTGGTTCGTAGGTCTGGTACATACATCACCTGCTCAAAGTTTATTCGCTCCTTAAGGCCCCACTTGTTGACACCTACCTTGATATTGCCGACGCCTCCGATTTCTGCTGTGTCGTTATTAGCAAAGCTTAACGTTCTGCTCATTTCCTTGAAGTTCTCAAAAGAGTTTCTATAAGAGCTCATATGGGATGAGCAACCGCTATCCAGGCACCAATAAATGCACGAATCAGTTGATAAGCATTCTAATAAGCAGATTCAAATAGAAAAGAATTTTCGGCTTCTTATTGTGCAATGCGGCGTGCATTTCGATGTGAAATTTAGTGTTTTGTTTTGCTCGACAGTTTCCGGCGATATGGCCATTTTCGCCGCACTTGTAGCACGTTTTTGATTCGCCTTTTACCTTTCGTTTTACATTACCGGAAGGGTTGCCAACAAACTTTTTGAAATGTTTTGCTTTAGAGTTTGCATGTAAGACACTTTGCTCTGCAGCACATTCCTTTGCTTTTCTGGACTGATCCTCTTCCAGGATTTTCACTCGCAAGACCTCAGGAGATAGCAGTTCGTCCCGAGTCTCCAGGGCACAACGAAACGTCTCAAATGATTCAGGCAAACTATAAATTAGCAAGATTGCCAGTAAATCGTCGCCTATTGTCACGTTTATTTCCTTTAGTTTGCTGACCGCATGGAAGAACTCGTTCAGATGCTCGCGTACATTGTCTCCTTCTTTCAAACGTGCAAGTGCTATTCGCTTTAATAGGGTAGCTTTTCGGGTGACAGGTAATAAGATCTACGGAAATAAGGTCAATTGACTTTATTTCGCACCAGGGTGGGAAATAAAGTCAATTGACCTTATTTCCGTTGATCTTATTACCTTTTTAAAAACGAAATAAAATCAATTGACATTATTTCTCTTTCAAACATTAAATTTGCTTAGCTTCGCGGCGGCCCGCGTTAGCGCGCCACACCGCGCGCGACCTTCGCACACACCACGTCACGCTACGCCGCGGCCCCCCGGCCCCCCCTTCCCCGTCTCCCGCCGTTCTGTAACGCAGGTGGATTTACTTTTTGTATACGTTGAAATAAAATTTTTATATATTTTAAACATCGAGGGCTTATATTCGATAATACCCTCTATCTGCACATTTTTCACAAAGATGAGATTCTAATATAAAAATCCACCCAAGCTTTAACTGTCATCAGTGATATTAATGTTACCTTATATAACGACAGGTAATAAGTCCCACATGGTTTCTAAAATCACAAAATAGTTTTTGTGCAAATTGCAGATAGAGGGTATTAATGAATTCAAGCCCTCGATATTTCACCTTTTTATATTTGTAAGTTATTGGAAGCAGGGATGCCAACTTGGCTCAAACCGTGCCATTTGTCCCTATTTTACTTCAAATGGCTCTTAATTTTTCAATTTGGCATAATTTATTATTTCTCTCTTTGGCACATTTTGGCACTTTTTTATCCTCAATATGGCACCTCATAACTAAGGATAGTTGGCAGCCCTGATTGGAAGATTTCTGCTGTGTTTTGGGGCAACAACTTGTCTGCAGTAAAAAAGCATATAATTTGTGTTTCAAAAGTGTGTGAAAACCTATCAATTAACTTATATGATCTCGGTTCTACAAATTGCTGGCGGAGACATGAATACAGTGTAAGAAAATTCTTTTTCTATAATTGTTTCCTTAATCTTAATCTTTCTTTTTCTTAATCTTTTCCACCCTAGACATTCCGAATTCGTTCAAAATATGCTAATTAAAACACAGAATTCTTTGAGTGTTCCTCCGGGGTTTTTGGACATGGACTGTTTCATCAATTTAATAGTGTTCGCTTTATTTTTGTGGAAACGAAAAATGTTTTGCAAGTTATGGATCATTTCTACACTCTTATTTCCAATATTTCTCGTCTTCCAGCTGTGCGCAGGTGTTTAGTTTTTCGCATCGTGTTTTTACATATTCGTAATCTAAATTTTGTTTTAATAAAATCAATTGGTGGTAGTTCATGATTGTGTGTGGATTAATATCACAACACTGAGTATTTGGCAATAACCTTTTTCATCTATTAAAAAACAACACTTACGGGGCAATGTTTATTGTAAGAACAACATTTTTTTCTATGAAATTTGCTCATATTTTCAACATTTTTTTGCCTTAAAATGCTCGTATTTTTAAGTTTTTGATGTTTAAAATAGTTAAGTCGTTTTACATGTAAGTTTTGTACATCTATTTTTGTTAAAAAACTTTTTCGTAGTCCATTAATTATGTTTTGAAAAACTTTGTGTTTTTCATATAAGCCCAATCAATATTACCCTGTGTCCGTACCTATAAATGTAATTTATTCATTTTTTTATTATGTTCGCAACTAACGATCTGTTTTTATGTATTCTTGTTGGTGTTGTTTTTAATAAGGTCAGCGAAACGTCTGGAAAGTGAAGAAAAAGGCTTTTCTTGCACTTACTAGACCAAATAGCCTAAAATACCAAACCTTAACAAAATCAATAAAATGATCGTCAACTCATCGTCATATAAAACGGGAGTATTTATAATTGGACTGATTAAAAATGTGCATTTATAAAAGCTGTGCGAAAAGCTCTCCCTGTATTGGCTATATTTAACACCTTATTCGAACTTGAAGACTCTCCGCACACTCAGAAAAAGGTTTAGTTATAATTACCAAGATTTTGTTATAGTGACCAAGTGGTATAGTTGGATATGGCGAAATAAATATCTAGTTCACGAAAGTCTGCAATTTACTTGAGACTTCTAGTTGGAACAATTGTATATTTGTTAATAATTACAAAACGACTACCTTGAGTGGACAATATTGTTAGTTGAATGAAATCATTGCTGAGCAAATATAAACAATCGTTTGGTTGATACAAGTTTTCAATTAATTTTGTGAACTTGCTGTAGACGTGAATCAGCTAACCGTTTATTATTGGAAAAAAAGTTTCAGTTTGACACAAATAAAAATTTACTCGATGGTTGTTGTGTTTACTTTCTTCTTTTTATTGCATATATTAAGCATAAAAAATACATACATATTTACATAAATAGTTACTAGTGTAAATAATACATATGCATATGGTAGTGAGAGTTTCCTAAAAAGAAACGATGAAACAGGAATAGTCGTGCGAAAACCCAGGTCAGTATCTGCTGGAAGTGCTGTTTTAAGTATACTGCTCTGCTTTTTCCTTGGCTAAATAGATACTTTCAGATTATAATTCACATAAATTATATATACACTGAGAAACCCCGGTGGGCATCAAACTTTATATTTTTAAATAACTATGCGCACACCGAAACAACTCGCGGCGATGGCAAAACTGAAACTGAGACAAACAAGCCTGGGCATGTCATAGCCAGTGTTGCCAGAACTTTTTGGACCAACCGGCTAAATTGGCGAAAAAACCGGCTAAAAACGGCTAAACCGTTTCTATTAAATTTCACATGTTTTATTTAAGTAAATCACAGGTAGAAAGACTAACTAGTTCTTGGAGAGAAGTTGCAAATTCAAGTTGGAAAAAATTTTGCCAGCAAGAATTTGCAATTAGGAAAAACTATGATTGTGGCATATGGGGATTTTTTGTCGACGATAATTTTAACAAACAAGTTCGTTAAATTTAAAAATGTACAAACGTGAGCGATTTTAAAATGAAAAATTTAAGTAAATACTTGCTTACTTAATTAATTTAGTTAATTCCAATGATTTGAAATATACTCGGCTGAAAAAAACTGTATTCGTAATCGGAATGCAATCGCAACCAGAGTCGATTTAGGAAACCCAACAGTTACTACATCTGAAAGAATTTTTAAAATTCTATACAAATTTATTATGTTTGAAATGCAACCGTGGATCCTAGCTGGCAGGGAAACTTGCAAATTCCTGCAAATTTACGTTCGTGCCGAAATTTACAAATTTATCTACTTGACAGAGAATTTGGGAGCATTTTTTCTTACTATCTGATATTTTGAGTGATAATTCTCACTGGATTTTCTTCCCATAGAGTTTTGCTTTCGTTTTCATTTTGACAATTGGTTTTTTTAATTCAAGTTGGCTTTCGGTTTTTGGAATTTAAATAAGTTCTCAGAAAAAAATTTGTTTAAAAAAATGCACATGTGTACATAGTGCTTGAAAATATTAATTTTTCCCTTACCTTAAACCTTTAAGCTTGGGCAACAATGATGTTTCTTAATTAAGGCAGAATTGAATATGCGCTATCTGAGAAGACAATACCTGTAATATTTATTCTATGTGTTGGCACTATATCCAAACACAAACGCGTGTTAAGCAAACAGTGAAACAATTTGTTATTTTCTAAGTTTGCGATACTTCGCACTTAAATTTAAGATATTCATAACAAACATTTTATGAAGAAAATCCACGCTACGGCTTTCTTTAGAAAAAATATATTCGTTTAAAATTAAAATAAGCGAAATCGGCCCAATTTTATATAACCCTGCCTGACATGAAAAGGCTAAGTAGTAAGGCTAGTAGCCATTTCCAACAGATTTTGGGTCGCTTAGTCAAAAATGGAAACGTATGTATATATTTGAATTTTAAGAAAACAAGGCAAATAGTAAAATCGGCTAATTTTTTTTTTTTGCAAAACGGCTAACAAATCGGCTGCCGGCTAAACCGAAATTTCTCCGGCTGTTTGCTATAGCAACCGGCTAAATCTAGCCGGAAAACGGCTAAAATGGCAACACTGGTCATAGCACACACTTTTCTTTCTCTACCTAGCGTAGTGATCGACATGCCATAGCTTACTGAGCGCTCTGTGACCACACGCGTGTTTCACCCATATACGAACAGCGGAGCAATGATTTCCACGCACACAGTCTCATTCATTGAATCGTTTTTATGCAATGGTCGGCATACTAGCGCATTCAAACTATTCAATAAGTGGGACCAGCGATCGGACTAAATAATTTTCGTTCCGCAGTAGATCCGAGAAAAAATTGCAGTAGATTGAACGATTTCGCAGTAGATCTAAAAAAATTATAACTGGAAGGAATATTCCCATATGTGGTGGTAGATATCAAAATTATGAGTCCAAAAATAAATTTTAAGCTTTAATTTTTATTATTACAATATAATAATACATAATTATAAATTCATTTGTAAACTTAAAAAATTTTTAAGTTTCTAATTTAATTGGTTTTTACAAATTTACCGTTTTGAAATTTGTATTGTTTTAAAAACATTAAAAGATCAATGGTTGGAATGATCACAGCAGTAGTATCAATAATTAAACTTTTTGAAAACATCAAATTATTTACGGTTGTAACGTTCAACCTGTTTCTATATTTCGATTTGATTATATTCATTTCAGAAAACTCTCTCAGCCGAAGCGCTGCTATGAGGAAGTATAGCTAATGATAACATATTCAGATAGATTTTTGAATAATTGTTCCTCAATTACATTTTTTTTTATTTATCAATGAAGTCCAGAATTTTACAACATCTTCTTGTTCCATATTTTTTATATCATATATTAAAAATGATCGCCATTCATCATTCAAAGTTTCAATACTGTTTTATTAATTGGAAATGCCCCAACCAACATTAAAATCGAATGCATTTCACTTGATTTAATCTTTTTTGGACTCAGGCAGTGGCGTAGCCAGGGGGGGATTTGGGGGGATAGATCCCCCCCTTCGTCAGTGAAATGAAACTTTTTTTTAAAATTAATATCACAATACTATTTTACCCTTCCGATTTATAATTTTATTATTTCAGACTGATGACAAATTATCTTTTAACGAATATATAAAATTATCGGTTGATGGATTATGTATTTGAATATTTGCGAAATACACTAGGCCATTTTCCTTAGTTTCCCACAGTGTTGGGAAATAACCTATAATCTATACAAAAACTGTACTTTTCGACTGTAAATTGCATCGACTTTTTAATCTGCTCATATGCATGCATGTATACATAGATTCCCTTCAAGACCAATGCTTTGATGGTATTCACGGGAAAGTTTATGTAGGTACATTTACATATTTTACACTTTTAACATAAATGTCAAGGCAGATATTTTAAGATACACTTCTTAACAAACAAATTTTTTTAAGTTATTATGAATGGATAAAAGAGACATCTTCTTTGAATTCAGTACTAAAACTTGACATTTCAAGTGCTTATCAAAACTTTATACATGTTACCTAGATTCGCCATTTATCTTAAAATTATATAATATAAATAAAAATGCAGTTTCCACTTTAACAAAACCCGTATAAATCCAAAGTTTAATCTTTGCGCAACATTAAAAAAATCAACAAACTTTCGTAAAGCTTTTTAATTAGATTTCNTGTTTCTATATTTCGATTTGATTATATTCATTTCAGAAAACTCTCTCAGCCGAAGCGCTGCTATGAGGAAGTATAGCTAATGATAACATATTCAGATAGATTTTTGAATAATTGTTCCTCAATTACATTTTTTTTTATTTATCAATGAAGTCCAGAATTTTACAACATCTTCTTGTTCCATATTTTTTATATCATATATTAAAAATGATCGCCATTCATCATTCAAAGTTTCAATACTGTTTTATTAATTGGAAATGCCCCAACCAACATTAAAATCGAATGCATTTCACTTGATTTAATCTTTTTTGGACTCAGGCAGTGGCGTAGCCAGGGGGGGATTTGGGGGGATAGATCCCCCCCTTCGTCAGTGAAATGAAACTTTTTTTTAAAATTAATATCACAATACTATTTTACCCTTCCGATTTATAATTTTATTATTTCAGACTGATGACAAATTATCTTTTAACGAATATATAAAATTATCGGTTGATGGATTATGTATTTGAATATTTGCGAAATACACTAGGCCATTTTCCTTAGTTTCCCACAGTGTTGGGAAATAACCTATAATCTATACAAAAACTGTACTTTTCGACTGTAAATTGCATCGACTTTTTAATCTGCTCATATGCATGCATGTATACATAGATTCCCTTCAAGACCAATGACTTGATGGTATTCACGGGAAAGTTTATGTAGGTACATTTACATATTTTACACTTTTAACATAAATGTCAAGGCAGATATTTTAAGATACACTTCTTAACAAACAAATTTTTTTAAGTTATTATGAATGGATAAAAGAGACATCTTCTTTGAATTCAGTACTAAAACTTGACATTTCAAGTGCTTATCAAAACTTTATACATGTTACCTAGATTCGCCATTTATCTTAAAATTATATAATATAAATAAAAATGCAGTTTCCACTTTAACAAAACCCGTATAAATCCAAAGTTTAATCTTTGCGCAACATTAAAAAAATCAACAAACTTTCGTAAAGCTTTTTAATTAGATTTCTTAGAAATACATATTTTGAGTATGCAGTATTGTAGCCCGATCAGTTCAAATAAAGCGCAAGTTTAAAATACATAGCTGCGACTTATCGTTGGTTTTTAATATTTTTTTCTTTTTTGATGAAGGCGTTGCTCATTTTCTTCATTAAAAAAATCGTCGAACATACTTAGATAATATGGAAGAAAATTACCGACATCGTCAAAAATATGCCATACATCAACTGTAAATCACAGCTGCTTTAAATTTGCACTTTATTAGACTAAAATTGAATGAGCTAAAAAACTGCAAAATATTAAGAGATAAAATTGAAATAGCAAGTTCGAAATTTTTACGAAAGTTTGTAGATTTTTTTTTAATGTTGTTCAAAGATTAAACCTATTTTCATTTAGTGTTTGTTTAGGAATAAACTATATTTTTATACACAAATAATTCAAATTAAAATGTAATAAAATAAATAGTCAAATCTAGTCAATATGTGAGTGTCGTAAAGTTATGATATTTAAGAACATCTCTTTCTTAATTAACGATGACACTGTTTCTATATGAAGCTGATTTCAACATTTTGTTTTAATAAAATTTAGTATCGAAAATATTCTTTCAAAACTTGCCTAGGAATGTGATATAATGGTTCGTTCAAAACCTTTTTTCAAAACTTATAAAGGCAANAAAATTAATATCACAATACTATTTTACCCTTCCGATTTATAATTTTATTATTTCAGACTGANAAGAATCAACAAATTTCCCGCAGTGAATTTTCAGATTTTTAAAACGGTATAGTAATTTAATTTTTTAAATTTAAATAAAGCATGAAGACCCCATGGAATAAAGGAGTAGATACAAAATATATAACGGTAAAACTGGCACATACATAAATATATGAAAGAATGCTCTCAGGCGACACCTCTAGCCATTGTGTGTCACAGATTTAAGTTATCGATGGAAATTTGTTTTCATCCCCCCCAAAGCCAAATCCTGGCTACGCCACTGGACTCAGGTATTGTAGTAAAGACATTTTTTCATCTTTAAATGAAAATCGTAGTTTAATTTGGTTGCACATAGTTATATAATAGTTCAAAATGTTTCGTTTAATTAAAATAATAGACTCACTACTCAAATTGTGTTCATGTTTTTCGAATTCTAAGCCACAAAATATTTTTGTTAGAGGATGTTGAAAATCAGGATTTTTACAATCAACGTCAATACTTATATATTCCTTTTTAATAAAATTGTGTAAATGTTTAAAAAAGTTTTCTTTAATTATTGGGTAGAGGTAGGGTGGCCAGATATTATAGTGACATAATCAGTACAATTGGGATCAAAAATCAGTACAAAGTTATAAAAATCAGCTCATTTTTAAGCGTATTTTTATTATTAACAAATAACAGCGCATTACTTTAACAAAAAATAACTAATAGACTTTTAAATACATATAGTATTATCAATATAAAAATTCATTACTTTAAAACAAATCAAATTTATGTACAGCTGTGCTCAGGAAAATAGTACTAAAATGTATTGACAGGTTTTGAACATTTCTTATTTCCTTACTTAATTTCAATTTTTTATAAAAATATAATTAATTCTATAACAAAAGACATGTGAGTTGAAATCTCAAACTTTCTAGAAAGTTTATAAAAATTAAGAAAATTAAAAAAAAAAAATTTTCGAGCACGAATGAAATTTAATAGTGTTAAATGTGTATGTGCAAGTAAAATTACAGGTGGTCGAACATCAAAAATCAAAGTAAAGCTACATATATCATATCCAAGAGTCGGTAGTTTACACCTTTTCCAAATTTTTGGAACTTACATTGTACCGTAGCAGTAGTCGTCTTAAGTTTGAAATACTGACAGCCGATTTCTCAGTGGATGTTTAATTATAATCAAAAGATTATCTCTTATTGTCATCTTCTCAGTGTACTTAATATATGATGAACTCACCACCACCTTTCATAAGATTTATTAATGGCGAAACCAGCTTTTCCTGTAAAACCTGCAAATCGTAAATCGGGTTGAGTTGAATCCAAACAGTTTGTTATTTTGCGAAATCCTAGGAAACGAAACAATTGCAAGCTGACACCTTTTTAATAATGGTTTAAATTTAATTAACGCTTTCAATCTGCTCACACGTATGAATTGTCAAAAACCATTGTTTTGAACATGTAAACCTCAAGTAAATGTCAATTACACCAATTTACAAAAGTATTTATTTAATGTAAAAATCAGTACAAACTCAAAAAATCAGTAGATTTTGCGTACTGATTTCGGGCTCTTAAAAATCAGTACAATAGAAAAAAATCAGTTGAAATCTCAAACTTTCTAGAAAGTTTATAAAAATTAAGAAAATTAAAAAAAAAAAATTTTCGAGCACGAATGAAATTTAATAGTGTTAAATGTGTATGTGCAAGTAAAATTACAGGTGGTCGAACATCAAAAATCAAAGTAAAGCTACATATATCATATCCAAGAGTCGGTAGTTTACACCTTTTCCAAATTTTTGGAACTTACATTGTACCGTAGCAGTAGTCGTCTTAAGTTTGAAATACTGACAGCCGATTTCTCAGTGGATGTTTAATTATAATCAAAAGATTATCTCTTATTGTCATCTTCTCAGTGTACTTAATATATGATGAACTCACCACCACCTTTCATAAGATTTATTAATGGCGAAACCAGCTTTTCCTGTAAAACCTGCAAATCGTAAATCGGGTTGA
>NW_016157351.1:136338-149142 GCF_001687245.7 Rhagoletis zephyria | reverse complement strand
GTTGAATCCAAACAGTTTGTTATTTTGCGAAATCCTAGGAAACGAAACAATTGCAAGCTGACACCTTTTTAATAATGGTTTAAATTTAATTAACGCTTTCAATCTGCTCACACGTATGAATTGTCAAAAACCATTGTTTTGAACATGTAAACCTCAAGTAAATGTCAATTACACCAATTTACAAAAGTATTTATTTAATGTAAAAATCAGTACAAACTCAAAAAATCAGTAGATTTTGCGTACTGATTTCGGGCTCTTAAAAATCAGTACAATAGAAAAAAATCTGGCCACCCTAGTATTTATGTACAGCTGTGCTCAGGAAAATAGTACTAAAATGTATTGACAGGTTTTGAACATTTTTTATTTCCTTACCTAATTTAAATTTTTATAAAAATATAATTAATTCTATAACAAAAGACATGTGAGTTGAAGTCTCAAACTTTCTAGAAAATTTATAAAAATTAAGAAAATTAAAAAAAAAAATTTCGAGTACGAATGAAATTTAATAGTGTTAAATGTGTATGTGCAAGTAAAATTACAATCAAAAATCAAAGTAAAGCTACATATATCATATCCAAGAGTCAGTAGTTTGCACCTTTTCCAAATTTTTGAAACTTACATTGTACCGTAGCAGTAGTAGCAAAAGATTATCTCTTATTGTCATCTTCTCAGTGTACTTAATATATGATTCACTCACCACCACCTTTCATAAGATTTATTACTGGCGAAACCAGCTTTTCCTGTAAAACCTGCAAATCGTAAATCGGGTTGGGTTGAATCCAAACAGTTTGTTATCTTGCGAAATCCTAGGAAACGAAACAATTGCAAGCTGACATCTTTTTAATAATGGTTTAAATTTAATTAACGCTTTCAATCTGCTCACACGTATGAATTGTCAAAAACCATTGTTTTGAACTTGTCAATTACACCAATTTACAAAAGTATTTATTAAATGTAAAAATCAGTACAAAATCAGTACAAACTCAAAAAATCAGTAGATTTTGCGTACTGATTTCGGGCTCTTAAAAATCAGTACAATAGAAAAAAATCAGCACATGTACTGATTAAATCAGCGCATCTGGCCACCCTACATATAGCACGCATACAATTTATTATTCAGATATAAAAATAGAGTTATAGCGCAAAATCACATATCTGAGTAAAGAGTTGTATTGGAGATATATGTTAAAGTAAACCTATTTCGATAATTTTGAGAAATAATTAAGGTAATATTAAAAAACCGTTATGTGCAACATTTTAGTAAAATAACTTCAAAACTGAGGGAGTTATTTATAAAATAGTTAAAATTTAATCAAGATTTTAAGTACCGTTATCTCGAAAACCGGAGCCAATTTGGTAAAACGCGGGATGCCATTGAATTCAGAGCGTCCCAATTAAGTGAGTTCAATTTTCACAATATTTTCTCAAAGCATATTCTTTTGTTTTCTATTTCAGCGATCTAAATATTTAATCCTCGTCTAGCTTTTGAAGCTCTTGATGAAAATGCATCATATATTTATCGATTTTGTTGCAATCTGGCAATATTGCATCAACGTTCATTCTTTATTATCTGTCATTCTTTAAATACATACATACACTTTTACTCTTTGTACACATTTTACTTACTTCTGAATAAACCACCAAGCTGACCGGAATAGAAAAGGCGTGCGTTTTATTAGGTTATGGGACCAGAAGTTTCCATGCGATTTTGAAGTCATCAAGTATCATAAAAGTAATCCAGAATGGCTACTTCATCACTATATGCCATAGAAAAACTCGATGTGTCGAATTATGAGACGTGGACAGTGCAAATGCGAAGTGTACTTATCCACGGTGGCCTTTGGAAAGTAGTGACCGAAGTTAAGCCTACAAATGCGGATGAGCTGGCGTTGTGGACAGTAAGTGACGAAAAGGCGTTAGCTACTATCATACTCAGCGTAAAATCGAACCAACTAAGCTATATTAAAACTGCAAGTCGTCGGCAGAAGCTTGGCTGAAATTAAAAGAGGTGTACAAGCCGCAAGGGCCGATACAAAAGGTGTCTTTATACAAGCAACTCTTGAGCAAGCGTATGCAGGATGAAGAAAATCCACAAGAATTCATCAACGCATTTACTGAGATCGCAGACAAACTCTCGGAGACTGGAATAAATATCCAGGATGATTTGCTAAGTATAATCCTTTTATCTAGCTTACCCAAATCATTTGATAACTTTGTCATAGCTATGGAAACCCGAGATAGTTTACCTTGTTTCAGCGCATTAAAGATAAAGCTTATAGAGGAGGGCGAGCGGCGCAAGCGGCAGAACGAACCGGCAGAGGTTAGTACACAGCAAGCATTTATAGCGGCCGAAAAAACTTACAAGAAACCGCAGTTTGAGCAACACGACAAGAAGACGCAAAATAAATCTAAATTCAAATGCTTTGCATGTGGAAAAAGAGGGCATTTCGCGAACAAATGCAAAGAAAAAGAAAAACGCAATTCCAGAGAAACTGCAATGAATGTCATTGCAATGACAAACATGCAGAGCAAATTCGACGACACCTGTTGGTACATGGACAGCGGTGCAACATCGCACATGTGTAATAAGAGATCGATGTTCGTACAGTATGAAGAATGTCATGAAAAAATTTGGCTAGCATCAAATACAGCAATTACAGCATTAGGCAGAGGCGATGTATTATTAAAAACAAAACAACGAACACTTCGCTTGGAGAATGTGTTGTACTCGCCTGAGTTGAAGGCAAACTTCATTTCCATCAGTAAAGCAGTAGAACATGGTATGTCGATAAAATTCGAAAGCGGGCATGCGCATATAACCGACAAGTACGGTGAGCTTGTTCTAACAGCGGCGAAAAGGCACAACTTGTATGTGGTGGAATTGAAGGAAGAGAGATTGTGCGCATTGAACAGCAACCAAATTTGGCACAATCGGTACGGTCATCTCAACTACCAAAGTTTGTCTCAATTGCAAAGAAATGATATGGTTCGTGGTATGCAATTGTCTGGTCGAAGCGATGAAGCACTTGGTTGTAACACTTGTATGGTGAGTAAAATACACACGTTACCTTTCCCAAAGCAATCTGAACGAAGATCTGAGATGTTATTAGAGTTGATCCATTCCGATGTGTGTGGCCCAATAAACATAAAATCCGTGGGTGGTGCTCGTTATTTCTTAACCCTAATTGATGACAAATCAAGATTTATACATGTTTATTTTTTAAAGGCAAAAAGCGAGGTTTTGGATAAATTTAAAATGTTCAAGGCTTATGTAGAGCGTCAGACAGGTTGCAAAATTAAGGCGCTAAGGAGCGATAACGGCAGGGAATACATTAATAACGAATTTGATAAATTTTTGATACAGCATGGTATACACCACGAATTGACAGTGCCTCATACACCCCAACAGAATGGTGTGGCAGAGAGGGCTAATCGTACGCTCGTCGAGATGGCAAGGTGCATGATCATTCATAGCAAAGTTCAGCAAAACTTATGGGCGGAAGCTATATCAACAGCAGCATACTTAAGAAACAGGTGCCCAACAAAATGTTTGAAAAACGAAACACCCTATGAAGTTTGGTTTAATAGAAAACCTGCGGTCAGGCATTTAAAAACGTTTGGTTCAGTCGCAGTAGGGTTAAATAAGACACCACATGGTAAGTTCGATGCTAAAGGCAAACCGTATATTATGGTAGGATACTCTTTAGAGAGCAAAGCATATCGTTTGTACGATAAAGATTCTAACAAAATAGTAATAAAAAGAGATGTGATATTTAATGAGAGCGTTTTGGGGTACAACAACGACTGCGGCGAAAGCGATACAATTGATTTGCTACAATTCTTTGTCGAGGAGGAGAACAAAAACACAAATGTAGGTTCGACAGCTGAAAAAATAGAAACAGAAAGCGATAGCGATAGCTCCGTGTATGACAGTGCTGACGGGGCAAGTTCAGGCGAGTCTGATGTAGAAAATAAAGTTGAAGAGAAAACTCTTAAAGCGGGTAGAGGTAGACCGAAGTTATTACGAACTGGTTTGCCTGGACGACCTAAAAAACAATATAATTTAATAAACGGTATAGTAAACGATGAAATACCATCAAGTGTTAATGAAGCGCTATCGGGTACGAATCGTGATTTATGGCATAACGCAATGAAAGAAGAATTTGCAGCATTGAAAAAGAACAAAACGTGGGTGTATGTGGACTTGCCTCCAGGTAAAAATGCTATTAAAAATAGATGGGTATTTACATTGAAGCGAAATAAAGACGGCGATATCGAGCGATACAAGGCACGGCTCGTGGCTAAAGGGTGCGAACAGAAATTTGGTATTGATTACAGAGAAACGTTCTCCCCTGTTGTTCGCTATAGTACAATTCGTATGATTTTAGCTATTGCTGTAGAAGAAAGAATGCATTTACATCAACTTGATGTCAGTACTGCATACTTGAACGGTGACCTACAAGATGAAATATATATGGTACAACCGGAACAGTTTGTCGATGAGAAACAACCACAAAAGGTCTTAAAATTACAAAAAGCTATTTATGGCCTGAAACAGTCCGGCAGGCAGTGGAATTTTAAGCTAGATGGCGTATTAAAAGAAATTGGTTTTAAAGCCTGCGACAACGAACCATGTTTGTATCATATGAATTTTGAAAACGAATTGATTCTTATTGGAGTGTACGTGGATGACATGCTTATTGCTTGTAAGAGCAAACCTTTGCTGTTGAAAATAAAAGAGCTCATTGCTGAAAGATTCGAAGTAGTTGATAAAGATGTGATCCAACACTTCCTAGGTATAGAAATTGAAAGAAGCGGCGAATTAGGTGAAATCGCGCTAAGTCACAAACAATACGTCAAAGATTTGTTGAAGTTATATAGTATGGATAAATGCAAAACTAAAGCAGTACCCTTAGAAGCAGGCTATCAAACCATGTGCGATGATGATTGCAATAAGGCAGACGCTAAGCAATATCAATCGTTGATAGGTGCGCTTATGCACTTAGGTTTAACAACAAGGCCTGACATACTACACTCTGTCTCAAAATTATCACAGAGAAACAAAAATCCACACATTGAACATATGACCGCTGCTAAACATATATTGAGATATTTGAAAGCAACTTTAGATTTTAAACTTTTATATCGTGCAGGTGGCAGCTGTATCGAAGGCTTCGTCGATGCGGATTGGGGAAGTGATCCTCATGACCGCAAATCTTATACAGGTTTCGTGTTCTTTTACGGAATATGCGCCATATCGTGGGAGTCAAGGAAGCAAACAACAATAGCCTTAAGCAGCACAGAAGCCGAATATATAGCGGCATCGAACGCGGCTAAAGAAGCAGTTTATTTGCAGCGCCTGCTGAATGAAATAGGCTTCTCGAAAGGTCAACCAATTATTTTACACATCGACAACCAAGGCGCTCAAAAGCTAGCGACTAATCCTGTATACCACAACCGAACAAAGCATATCGATGTGCGTTATCACATATACGAGAGTTGGTTAACGACAAAATGATTACTTTATCATATTGTCCGACGGATGAAATGACAGCTGACATATTCACAAAGAATCTCCCGGGAATCAAGCATAAGAAATTTACAACCAACATGAATATCTTGTGAGTTCAACAGAGGAAGCATTCACGTTGAGGAGGAGTGTTGCAATCTGGCAATATTGCATCAACGTTCATTCTTTATTATCTGTCATTCTTTAAATACATACATACACTTTTACTCTTTGTACACATTTTACTTACTTCTGAATAAACCACCAAGCTGAACGGAATAGAAAAGGCGTGCGTTTTATTAGATTTATTAAGAGATTACGAATATAATCATATATAAAATATAGGTGTGTCCACAAATTAAAAAATTAAACTTTTAGTTTTGAAAGTGTACCTGTTTTTTAGATTTGCCCATATCCGCCCATTTAACATGTTCGTGTACTAATTTTTTGTTGGAAATTTGAATTTGGAATTCGCATTGTATTATTATCAGTGACGTGAACCGGTTTTGAACCGAACCGGTTTTGAACCGGGAAACCGCTTTTTTCTATTAATTAACTGAACCATTAACCGAACCGAAATTTTTCACAAATGTTTGATCCGAACCGAAAACCGAACCACTTTCTATAAAGGTTTAAAGGTTCGTTTCAACCAATTTCCAATAGATAAATGTACCCACTTTTTTCTTTTTGTTAAACATGGTAATACCTACCATGTTTGTTTACCATGTGACAATATCAAATGTAAAGGCAACCCATCTCATTTGACAGACACTTGCCCCGTAACCTTGCGCGTTGTTGCACTTGACACTTAAACTTGCGCGTTATTTTTTTGTTTTTCGAACCGTTGAACCGAACCGAAACCCCGGTTCAAAGACCAAAAAAAACCGCTTTGACGAACCAATACAAACGCGCAAAAACGGTTCGAACCGCTGAACCGAACCGACCAAATTTCTAATCCGGTTCACGTCCCTGATTATTATTATTATATTTTTTTTTTTCAAAATGGTCATAAGGTCCATACAAAATGCCGAAGATGGCCATAAAGGCTAATTCGAAACGGCCCTTTGATGTGGTCATAATGTCCATGGGCTTTACACCCGACTAAAATTTTGTCAAATGTAACTGGGTGACTATATGCACTTTTCTTTGCTTTATTACTCAATTGCAAAATTTAAAAGTTGATCTTATTGCCCAACCAGAAATGGAATAAAGCATTTTTTTTTGTTATTTCACTTTCAATTTGTAAATAACAAAAATTTGCCTTATTGCCGTTTGCCTTATTGCACCTCCCGTGGTAAACTGGTAGTGTTTGGCATCGATGTTTTGTTATGTTGATCTATCTGCTGAGTCTATTCAATTCATATTATTCTTAGAATTATTTAACCAAACTCTGTGGATAGCTAAAAAGCTATTTTTTTAAATTTCAAAATAGTTTCAATACCATTTTTTTAATAATGTGAAGCGGGAAACACTTAGTGAAAATTTGTAAAATTCGTTTTGTTAATTCCATCCTCGGAAGTAAGAATTTGATATTGTCAAGTTAATTAAACTTTCAGTTTCCACATCAGATGAGAAAAAATTAAGGATTTCTCAAAGCCATCCTTGCCGGTTATGGTATAAATCAGAGGCGGGCAGCCTCGGCAGAGCATTTTTGTAGTGTGCGTGCAATTGATGTCACTGTGTTCGTGCGAACATGTCGTGCAGTTGCCCAGTAGGCCGCCAGGTGGTGTAAATTATTAATACTTTCCACCTGACTTTTCATCTGCGGAGCATAACAACTTCCATGACTATTCCCCATCGTTCATATTCGATCGTGCGTCCATGCTGTCACACATGCTTTTTTCATGTGATCGTTCATCTGATCTCATACACAGCAGCTACAACTTAAGATGCTGAGCAGTGTTCCCACTATTGGTCGCTTCTTTTTCATTTGGTAGGTTGGTCGACAAAGTAAGATTTTGGTCGGATAGTTGAATTAAGTTTTTAAATTCTTAATTATAAAAATATATGTATATTTCAAACATCATTTTGCATATAAATATTTGCCAATTGTACCGTTTAAACATTTGCCAATCCTGCCTTTAAAAATAAAAAAAACCCAATTGGTTTGGCCACTTATGAAGCCAATGTTATGGCTGGAGACTTGGGCGGGCTGAAAACATTATTGAGCGCAGAAACCGATTTTCTTATATAAAGTGCACATGCCTCTCACTTCACCTTTGCTCAAGCTACGCTTGTAAAAAGCATTGAGACACTATGCCGCAACATATGAATATAGTTTCTTTTCCCACAGTCCAAAGAGGATACATGAACTGAAGGGATTTCAGTAGCTCGTTTCTGTAACTTTTCTCTACCGATTATTTCTCTACTAGTAGAGAATATACGTCATTCTCCACTACTCATTAGCAGTAGAGAACAGGGCGGAGAATTCATATCTCAATTCGCCTTGGTAGAGAATTGTTACAGAAACGAGCTACAGGACTTCTGTTCTATAAAACCCCACAAAATCTTGGGCATATCTCAAATACGATGGCTTTCACTAGGAAGCGTTGTGTTAAGAATAGTTGAGCAATGGGATAGTTTGAAACTTTATTTTATTTTTTATATAAAATAGTCATGTTAAAATATCTGACATTTTTGTTGGAACGAATGAGATGTTTATGAAAAGTCATGTCAATCGTTCTGGAATCCTTGAAGTTAAAACCAATATACTAAAGTTTTACATAGAGTTTTTGGACCAAATAAATTAAGATTTATAGTATCAATAGCATAATGTTATGCAAGGAGCTTGTAAACAAAAATGCATGTGTAATTAAATGATTTAAATTTACTTTTAAGAAATTAAACTTATTGGTACATAACATGTATATACATTAGACTGCATCACTCCCCATACAAAAAAATCGGTACTATTTTTCCATTGGAATTATAAAATCTATTATATTTTAAGACGTCCACCAAAATATTTCGGAAAAATATTAAGATTTACGTGAGCTGGACCGATGTGAAAATACCTCCAAAAATGGAGTTTTTTATGAATAAAAATAGTTTCTTAAAGATTTTTTTTGAAAACATCCCCTCAAATGACAAAACGTTTTAAGCTTAAAAAATTTGCATAACGATATTTAAAAATCTTCAATGGAATCGTAAGAATGAGATTTTTGATGCTATTTTTTTACTTTTTACGAAAAACTTGAATAACCGGGCCAATACTATTCTCATTTAGATCTCAGTAGAAAGGTATTTTCACACTGTTTTTATTTCTGTCCACAAAAAGTCATTCGTGTCCCATTTTTTTTTTCATGTGTTGGTACATCTTAATTCCACTTTGAATAACGTTCGTTCATCCTACCTTTCTTTTTCATCCTTTGGGGTCGCCGATTACGAACTTGAAGTAATTTTTTTTTTTAATTCACAATGGCGAATCCATAATGCCGATCAGATTAAAAAAAAATTACTAAAATTAAAACGTTGATACTGAACGTTTTAAGCATTGTCAAGGGTTGAAACTCGTTTCCAGTGGGTTTCTGAGCTTGCTGATTATAAATCTGATGTCAGATTTTCAAAATTCAAAATGGTGGATCCAAAATGGCGACCAACTTAAAAAAAAAAAATGATTGGATTTGTTTGAAACTCTTAACCGCCACTTTGTGATCTACTCACTTCGTATCAATTTATTACTTCGGTTTCTCCAACTTTCCACCTACTTCAGTCAGTTGCAAATTCATTGCTACTCAAAATGAACGTGACTAGGCAATACATTTTTGTAGTCAAAGTAACAAAAGCATATATCGATGGCTGAGTGGAAGATCGACCTATCTCGGCCCTATCTCGAAAACACCCAAGAACGCCCTACTTCAGAATTTGATTTAAAAACGCCATATTTCAGAATTTTGTTGAAAAACACCCTATCTCAGAATTCGGTTCATAAACGCCCTACCTCAAAAAAAAAAAAAAAAATACATTGAAAATAAGCTGAGATAGGGCGTTTTTGAATCGGCAGCTGGAGTAGGGCGTTCTTCAACCAAATTCTAAGATATGACGTTCTTGAAAAGTTTTATGAGATAGAGAGTTGTTGAAAAATTTTCTGTGATAGGGCGTTTTCGAACTGGCTGCCGAGATAGGTCGATCTTCCACTCCGCCATCGATATGCTGGCATGATAACATTAGGAACACCCAACAAATTGGTCTAGAGTTTTCGCTGCCTTCTCTGGCATAGCGTCTAAATATGTATACGCGTATACGACACGCAGTCGCTTTTATTCTATGTTATAATATATGTATAACATATATATGAGACATTCTTTTTCATATCGGCCACCAAATTTGGTGTCACAATTTCGATTGGCTTCACATTTTTCCTTTTTTCTTCGGATATATGATCTGTAAAATTTTGGACTTTTTCGGGATTCTGACTAAATAATCATGTCCTTCTTCAAATTGTTACATCTCGGGTTCTGTTCATCGTAGAGACTTCATTGTTGGCTCTCACAAAATAAATCACCTCGTCATAAAAAAAAAAATATTTTAAAAATAGTTCTTGAAAAACTCCAATTTTTTGGAACATGTTTTTTATAGAGAATCAAACAAGGATTTCGATGGTGTAATTTTAATTGTAATTTAAAAAAGAGGAAGTCTCTACGAAGAGTAGAGCCAGAGATATAGCGATTTGAGGAAGTACATGAATGGTCAGTATCACGTAAAAATTCGAACTTTGACAGACCATATCTCCGAAGAAAAAAAAATTCCTCGAATACGTGTTAGTTTATTTCATGTATGGAGTCAATAAAAAAATTTTAAGCGAATCGGAGACATAACATCATTTTTTTTTACGAAATCCGTACGATTTGTATATATACATAAGTATATACCTTAGTATACGCCATTAGCGCACACAAGGGGTGGGTTTTGGGGTTCAAACCCCCCTAAAGCTAATAACCTGAAATACAAACTGTATCCTAAAGCCAGCTCTCAAGAAAAATCACAAGAAATTTTTTTTATTATAAAGCACTTTGCTTTTGCTGTAAATTTTCTTGAAGAAATAAGTATACGAGCATTTATTTCTTGAGAGATGCAAATTGATTTAAGAAATTTTGATAGAAGAAAATTCCTATTCCATTTCTTGTGCGCCATTTTATATGAATTTCTCGTTTTTTTTTTGAGAGCTCTTAAAAGTTTAACTGCGAATGAAACCTAAAAATATGCAATGCATATTCACTTACTGAGCCTAAAAGAGTTTACAACTGATATGTCCTTAACAAGGTTTCGAAGATTTAATTTGCCCACTTCGAATTCGTTCCACCAAAGTTGCCTACATAACAAAAATTCAAGTTCATTTAATTTTCTCGGTATTCGAAATATTAAAAAAATTAGGCAATCGTAAAAAATCACCATCTCATTCGAAAACCAGAAACCAGATATCGAGGAAAATGAACATTAAAACTTTTCTTTTTTAAAATTTTTTTATTACTTTTGCAAGTTGGGCGCATCTTGTGTTTATAGAACTTTATATTAAACAAGTAATTTCAAATTACGGGAAGACCATTGAGGTAACATCTTTCCGATAAAAGAAAAGAATTATTGAAATCGGTTCACGTGGTCCAAAGTTATGCGTTAGCATACTATTCCGACGAATTGATAACCTACCCCTTTTTCGAAGTCGGTTACAAATGTTTGAGTTTTTTGCTAATTTTATGTAAATAAATGCAATTTATGAAACTTCAAAAAGTTTATTTATTTATTACATACTGTACATAAAACTTGCATAAATGTACTTTAATGATCATTTTATCTGAAGCGAATTTTCAGAAGTATAAACCCCTCCCAAAATATATTCCTGGGTGCGCCCCTGGTATACGCTGTGGCACACTAATATTACTACACATATGTGTATATGTATAAATACTATATGTAAGTGTAAAGATGAGATCTCTTATTTTTTTTTTACTTTTTGTAAAAATGACTGCGACTGCAATATCATTGAATTTCAGTTCGATAGTTTTTAGTTTATTCAGATTGTTTAGCTTTTTAAACTGATATAAAATAAAGACAATTATATTTCTTTGCTTAAAAACATAAATTTATTTTTATTTCTGGTATTCGCACTAAAGCAAGACTACTATTTTATAACTAGTTTGTTAGCATATTTTAATTAATGGTAGTAATATCCCGAAATATCCCGGGATTCACAAAAGGGTCAGCGATTGAATGCCTTAGTGCTGACAGTTTAAAAAGCTAATTATAAACTGAATAAACTAAAAACTATGGAATTGAAATTCATTCATATTGCCGTCGCAGCATTAGCGCACACAAGGGGTGGGTTTCTTAAGATCTGCAAACTGGTTTCAGAAATTTTGATAGAAGAAAACTTCGTTTCCATTTCTTGTGCGTAATTTTGTATGCATTTTTTGTTTTTCTTGAGAGCTCTTAAAAGTTTTTATTAAATAAGTAATTTTTATGCAAAAAACATAACCGACTTCAATTCTCATACACAAATTTAGGAGTACCGTTAATATTTTCATGATCTAAACCCTTAAGGTATCTTCTTTTGGAAAAAGAAATTTATTGAAATCGGTTCACGCGGTCCAAGGTTATGCGGTGGCATACATTAAAGAAGAGAAAATACTCCGAAGAATTGATAACCTCCACTTTTTTGAAGTCGGTTAAAAATGTTCGAGTTCTTTCTTAATTTTATGTAAATAAAATGCAATTTATGAAACTCAAAATTTTTTTATTACATACCTGGTGTACATAAAACTTGCATAAATATATTTTAAAAAGCGTATTATCTGAAGCAGTATTTTCTGATAATATCTATATATTTATAAGTGTAACCCGATCCCGAAGCCCGGTACTAGATGCCTTAGTTGATACGGTCTCTCGTGTTATTGGCCTTGTCGATGATGTTGCTGTAGTCGTTGTTGTTGGTGTAGGGGCTTGCGTTCGTGTGGCCTAAATTCCGCGGATATTTAGTCCTCACACAACATAATAACTTGCATTAAACCCCGTTTGAATCGTTTGCGCAAATTTTCCCACTTCACAATAATATGCATTCATGAAATATTTCATTAGGGAGGGAAACTGAATCGTTATACTCATCGTCCACGAAAATATCCCGCCTGAATCAAGTTAATGTACTTCGCAATAAGTTTGGCAAAGTATTAGATCTTGTTTATGTTGATGATGCATCTAAGTCGGCTGTAAATAAATGTGACCCACTAGTTTTGCCCGAAGATGTCTACCACCCTGCTATTGAGATATCTTACGAAATTATAAACGATGGTCAAAATTGCGAT
>NW_016157351.1:109973-134962 GCF_001687245.7 Rhagoletis zephyria | reverse complement strand
GTTTGATATATCAGATCCGCTTTTCAGCATTAAGAAAGCGATACTCTCCTCTCTCAATAAGTGAATTATTGACATAAATACATAAAATCAGCTGATGAATTTAGTTCTGTAGCTGAACAGTTTTAGATCTCGACACTTAACAAACTCCTGCCTATCGTGACTCGGCACAAAAAATTTAAAATATTGGTTCCGTACGTCATGCGGACTGCGCCCCTCGTGCGGATGGGCGGGAATGGAGGGTAAAAACCGTTGGGATATATTATATATTTATCTTTATCTACCTAATTCATCAGTTGAAGATCTTCTGCTTCAGTACAATCAGAAAATCTATGCTTTTTTGGTTTAAAGACACATCCATTGGTTTTCATTTCTATGAAAAATAATAAAGAACAATGATGTTTATAATTGGAAAAAAAAACCATGGCGAAAAAACCCAAAGTCGAGAATGCAAGTTTTGATATAAATCTGCCTTCATTACTTATTATCATTTATATTTTCACTTCTAAACAACGATTGGTGGCCTTTTCATCATAAAAAAGAATATACAGCAAACAAAAAATTTTTACACTTAATTTTGGATCGAATATGACTTTGATTATTTGGCTCCTAAAGTTTTGTTTCCATTGAAATTCATTTTTGAGGCCAAATGATTTAACTTTAGCAGAGAGAATAAAGCAAATTTTAAACAACAAATAATAAAGTAACGGTAAATAATGAGTAAATAAAATTTCTACGAAAAGATTCCACTGCGTTTTGCCCTAAAACAAATATTAACCGTTGAGAAATTGGTTGTTAGAGGGTTAAAGACCAACATCTCGAAAACGGTTAAGTTTTGGACATCATGTCATTGAAACAATTTAATCAGAAATCAGCTAAATAATACGTTCTTAAGTACGAGTATCTAAGATGACCTTGGCGGTAACTCTGTATAGATAAGGCTTGGACCAGAAAATCCTACTTTACATATTGTTCAATATCTGAGTTTTACAAAAATGGCGGTATTTATTGCTTATTGCATTAATTTCCATAATTTAAATGTATGTTTTGGAATCAAAGAGTTTAAGAGTGCCACGCATATATTTTATATTAATATACCCTTAAAACCGCGAATCCTTATGCAGTTATTCAGCACTTTATACATAAAGATATTTTGTTTATTGCAGAATGGCTTAAATGCGCTTCACTTGGCTGCCAAAGATGGTTACATCGATATCGTAAGTGAGCTCCTACGACGCGGCATCAATGTGAACAATGCCACAAAAAAAGGGAACACAGCGCTCCACATTGCTTCACTGGCTGGTCAGAAGGACGTAATTAAACTACTTATTCAGTACAATGCAAATGTGAATGTGCAATCGTTAAATGGGTTTACACCACTTTACATGGCGGCGCAAGAAAATCACGATGCCTGCGTTCGTTTTCTGCTGGCGAAAGGAGCGAATCCGTCGCTAGCTACTGAGGTAATAGTCATCGAAAACACGTGTCTTTGAACTTTTGACAAACAATTATATGATTTTAGATGTAAAAATATGGATTTTTTTTTACAAAAATCAAATATTTTTTTTTATGCTTTTATGAGAATGGCTTCCACACACAATGGGTTAAAAGTTAAAATATAGTAAGGGAACCAAACGATTTTGTGCTTTATAGCAAAAATGGCCAAACTCACTATAACTAAACTAAGTTTTAGGACGAGTGGTGGCGCTTATAAGTATTATTGCATAATTTCGTTGTTTCATTTATTTTTTTAATTCCACAAACCCAAAAAACTTTCAGCATTCTATGGCGGCTACTTAATTTGCAAGTATACGACTGACGCATGTTGCACGAGAAAGCCTACATAACAGCCGTACAGGAGGCCGGGGTCTTTCAACAACGCGTAAACTGACTGCATGGCTTACGTGGGGTCAACGTCCCATTTTATTTATTTATTTATTACGGTCGTATGACCTATATACATTCACATATAAACATATATAACAAATATTACAAAATCAGCATTTGGACATTAAAAGTAGAAATAAGAGTAATTTCAGTTTTCTTTAACAGTTTTTCTTTTAATCTAGTTATAACACGGCCTATGTATCTGTTAAAATATCTAAGAGTGTCACGTTTTTTAAGCTGTGGAATGGACGAGATTCTGAGTAGCACAGTACATTACTGGGCGGGTGGAAAGGACTAGTTTCCAAGTCTCCTCCTTTGCATACCACTTTACGGGCAGGCGATCCTTTACTGTACTCCCACTTTACAGTGACCAAAATTGTGCAATTCTGCTGCGAAGACCTCATTCCTGCAAAACTGAGCTTCAGAGGCAAGAATGGTTGGAAACACTTTGCTTCCATATGACTATCTCGCTGGCTGAGTGGAATATCTATCTCGGCTGCCGGTTTGACAATGCCCTACGTCAGCAATGGTCAAAGAACGCCATATTTTAGAATCTGGTTGAATAACGCTCTATCTGAGCAAATGGTTCAAGAACGCCCTATCTTAGCTGCCAATATATTGAATTTATATTGAGATAAGGCCGTTTTCAAAGCGGCAACTAAGATAGGGCGTATTTGAACCAAATACTGAGGAAGGGCGTTCGTCAACCATATTCTGAAATAGGGGCTTTCAACCTTTTGCTGATATAGAACGTTTTCGAACCGCCAGCCGAGATAGGGCGATATTAACCTCAGCCGTCGATTCGTTCCTGATGAAATAAGGAGTTACTGAAGTTACTACTGCATGCAAAAGGGAGTACAAGAAGCTAGTTAATTATACGAAAATTTCGCGCAAATTATACGAAAAGAATTTTCACATAATTTGTGGTGTGCGTCTTGATGTTGTTACACAAATGAAGCCCTACAATTTTACGCTGGCTACGAACGGCAAATGGATTTTATGAGAATCTTTTTCATAGCAGAAATACAATCGGAGGTTTGCCAGCCAAGACTCAAACCTTTTTTTAATTTAGATGTTGCTCGGACCAGGTCCAATGGGGGATAGCCCGCATCTCTAAACACTCAGCACAGAACCCACTAAAATCTACCTTAAAAAATAAAAAGTCTAAAGATACGACTCACAAAGGTAAAATGAAAGACCTTATACCTTTCTGCAACGAGTTGGTGATATTGAATACAAGTACTCCTATATTGACCCACTGATCGAATTTGTGCTCGTCGGAGGCTCTTTAAGGTAATTAAAACACTTTACAAAACTTGCTAACACAACTGAACTTATAGCTTGCTTATTCGCAGCTGACTGACTTCAACTGTAATAGCGGCCTTATATACCTGCGCTCGCACTCATGGCAACTCTAGAACGTTCTGAGGTTTATCGCTCATTCTCACCTTCTCTCGCTGTTCGCAGTATTTATACACTTGACGTTTCTCACTGTCGTACATTCCATTCTACGCCATTCCTCGAACATTCTGCCATTTTCTCGTGTTCGCTTCGCGTTGCCGCAGTATTTGCCACACTGCCCTACACCTAAGTCTGATCGTCCCGATCAGACACACTTGCTGCTCCAAACACTGCAAGTCTTTTCAAGTGGACAACTTTCATCTTGTTTCTCGGTCTCCCCACGGTCTGGATTCGATACACTACGTCATTCAGCCGTTTGACAACTTTATATGGACCTTCCCAGCTGCACTGTAGTTTTGGGGACAAACCGTTCTACCGTTGTGAATTGTACAGCAACATTAAGTCCAACTCTTGGAAACCATCGGAGTTCATCGCCTTTTCATACCTGGCATTCATCTTGTCACTCATAATTTGAGTACGCTGTCTAACAAGAGCATGTATCTCTCTCAGCTCCTCTTCCAGGCTGTTGGACACAGTATATACAGTAATATACCTTTTTGAGTACTCCTCGGGGATAAAATCTGAACAGGGTTGATAATGAGAATGAATTTTGTTGATTCAGAGTTATATACAAAATTACTGTGGTATGAAAAGGAGCAACACCATGACCACCATAGCCAACGGAGTGTCCAAGCAAACGCATGCCCTGAATTTATACGGTAGCAATTCATAGCAATTACTATTGAATGTGTGTATGATTTATAGTTGGGACATTCTATATATACTTTGATGTTAAGTATTTTTGAGGAGCTCCGGGTAATGGTCGCTCCAACTTGTGTGTGCTTAATGAACTGTCTGGGCGGATGCGCTGATAGCCATCGAGTCTTTATAACTATACAAACCCTGTGTTTTTTTTTTGTTGGAATAAAGAATTAAATATGTTCCGAAACTTAGAATTTTACTTGATAAATTCACAAAATAACAAAATCTATGTTTTTCATAAAAATATAATCTTACGATGAATTTTAAACTAACATTTAAGAGAACTCCATTCAGTGCTATAATTACGACTTCAGTTTTCCAGTTTATAGAAACACAATTATGTACTTAACTATTGACATTATTCTTAACTAAGCATTGATATTATACTTAACTTACATTTTGTTTATAAATAACACATAGTAACATATATTTTACCGTCGAAAATAACTTTTTCTAATCATGAGGCGGAATTCCCCACAGTTAGTATTGCCGTGCGCGAAAAACGGAAACGCTGCACACAACCCAAAAGTACTCCTCGGCGACCAATTAGTGAAAAACCGCGATAAGGTCTATTACTGTATATACTGTGATGTTGGACGTCTCTTTCCCAATTCTTCTTGCATCCAGTGTACGAAAATAAACTATATTGTACGTTACTATTTCGTTTCGTTTATTACTTTAACAGTTCGGTACAATACGAAACAAAACGGCTGAGTTCACTTTGGCGATAGTACACTACAGTAGTTTAGTAGTTACAGACGAAACAACAAACGAAATGAATCGTGCAGGGAAAATATATTTATGTATGCACATATATGCAATAAACAAATACAAAACGAATGGCTGCAATGAATAAAAAAAATAAAAATGTTTTTTAATTGAATTGGATATGAAAATTTACAGAAAAAATTATTTTTCACGTAATTGAAACGTTTGCATACATATAAAACGTACCCTATGGTACAATTGTCACAAACGAAAAGCAAACGTTTCTCGTTGGGGAAAATGACAGTGAATCTTACAATTTGTTTCTGACTATTTACAAAACTGTACAAAACCACAAATGATATGATGATCGATGAGCAAATGGGAATTGTTTTGTACAGTTTATTTTCGTACCCTGCTTGCATCTCACCACTTACTCCAAACTTCGGATCACTAGGCAAACGGAGTCCACTGCCGAAGATTACCTTGGCAGTAGTTTTACCCGTGGTTTCATGCATTGCTGACCGGTATCGCATCAGGAACAAGGATATGCGGACATCCCAATCTTTCTGATTCTTGTCCACGACCTTCCGCAAATGCTCTTGCAGGGTTCGGTTGAACCGTTCAACCATGCCATCTGATTGGCGATGAAGAGCCGTTGTTCGAGTTTTCCGGATACCCAGTATCTGGCACATCTCTTGGAACACCGCCGATTCAAAATTTCTTCCCTGGTCAGAGTGCAGCTCTATAGGTACACCGTATCTCGCAACCCAATTGTAGCTGAATACCTCAGCTACTGTTTTAGCTTCCTGGTTCGAATCGGGTATACCTCCGGCCATTTGCTAAAGTAGTCCATTACCACAAGGACGTATTTGTTTCCCTGTGTGCTCATAGGAAATGGACCGGCTACATCCTTGGCAATCCGCTCGAATGGAGCACCTGAATTATACTGCTTCATCTGGCCATGACTTCGGGATTTCGGCCCTTTAGCTGCAATACACTCCGCGCAGGTAGCAATCCACTCTGCGACCGATTTCCGGCAACCAACCCAATAGAACCTCTGCTTGATCTTCTCCAGCGTCTTCGTGATTCCCAGGTACCCTCCACTGGGACCATTGTGGAATTCCTTGAGAACGTCCGGAACTCTTACCTTCGGAATTACTATTAAATTGCGGGAGCACTGGCCATCTTCACTTTCTCATACCCTATGCAAACAGCCAGATATCAACCTCAAGCTGTTCCATTGTGCCCAGTATGCCTTTGTGATTGGGCTCCCCGCTGCTATTTGCTCCTTAGTTGGGCGTCTGTCCGTCTCCAATCCATGCATCAAAATCTCCAGATCTGGATCTTCCTGCTGACATTTTCGTAGCAGTTCTTTCTTCCCCTCTTCGACTGGTGTAATTGTCGTTAGTCGGACATCAATAATGTCTTCTTTGGCCTCAGCTTTTGAGCAGTGTTTACATTCCAGGCTACATGGTCGACGGGACATGGCATCAGCATTTCCGTGGACACTTACTTCGATGCTCAATGGAGAAGTCATAACTTAGCAGTCGCTCAATCCACCGAGCTAGCTGTCCTGGATTCTTGAACTGTAGTAGTCACTTCAGCGCTGCATGTTCCGTTCTAACTCGGGAACGTTGCCCTTAGTGGTACTTGTCGAAATGTTTGACGCGCTCCACCAACGCTAGAGTTACGCAGTAATTCCTCTGTGGTTTTGCGACCGACCGGCTATAGTAGGCAACTACCTTTTGCTGTCCATCAATTACCTGTGACAATACGCCTCCTATGGCATAACCACTAGCATCCGTATCCAAAATAAATGTTGTACCTGGAACTGGATACGCTAGCATAGGCGCAGTACATAGCTGTTCCTTCAGAGCTTGGGAAGCCTCCTCCTGCTCCTTGTTCACTCGAACGCTCTATTTTTCCGAGTGAGGGCTATTAGCAACGCTGGCGAAATTCGGAACAAATCGTCGATAGTAGGTACATAGCACAAGAAAACTTCATAGTTCGTCCTTTACTGCTTCTATCTTTTCCTTCGCAGTACAGACGCCCTCCGTTGACCCCTTGTGTCCTAAGTAGTTTACCTCCTTGTATAATGAGCACTTTTTAGGACTTAGCTTCAGTTCCTCTAAAAAACTTCTTCCAAATTGTTATGGTGCTCCTCAAAGCTTATACCCAACACAATAATGTTGTCTAGAAACACCAATAATGTTTTCCAATGCATTCCCTTCAGCACATGGTCCATAAGTCTCTAAACGTGGCAGGAGTGTTTCATAATCCAGAGTGCATCGCCGCGAATTGCCACTGACCATCTCCAACGCAAAAAGCTGTCTTCTCCTTGCCCTCATCACTTACCTCCACTTGCCAATAACCGCTATTAAGGTCGAGTGTTGAGAACCACTTTATTTCAGTCAACGAGTCCAGAGTATCATTGATCCTGGGAAGTGGATAGCTGTCCTTTTTCCTCACATCATTTGGTTTCCGGTAGTCTACGTAAAACCGCATTTGACCATCCTTCTTCTTCACAAGTACTACCGGCGAACTCCATGGACTCGCTGATGGTTCAATAACACCACTCTCGCTCATTTCGTTTATTATTTGGCTTACAGCTTCACGTTAGGCAAGTGGAACACTCCGAGGAGTTTGACGGATTGGCCTTGCATCCCCAGTATCAATGCGATGTTTGACAACGTTAGTCCTGCCAGGTTTGTTGCCATCCTCGTCGAATATGTTGGAATATCTGCGGGGAAGTTCCTTAGCCTTGTGCTGGTGTTTTCCTTCCAAACCTTCCGTCCATGCATTTATGTCTTCCGCAATGTCATTCTCACCAATGGAATCGCTTTCAGGTAACTTTCCGCAGTGGAAGATTGCCTCTACCTCTCGAGATTGCCCCAGTACAGTTCCTGTTCGGAGTTTGATTGGCGATTTGAACTCATTAAGTACTCGAACTGGGATGCGTCCATCTTTTTTCGTCTTAGGGGTTTACCAATAAGTACATCCGGTGTAGACTTCTGTGCTGTTTCGACAACCCACAACTTGTTTGTCCCACAATCTCCATCAATCTTCGCCCAAACAACTGCTTCTGACTTCGGTGGAATCTGCTCGCTGAGGGCACTTCCATGTTGTTCTTCATGTCGATCTGCATACCTTGATCAAATAAGAAGTCTACTCCAATCACACAATCACAATCTCCCCGGCTATGAACTTGTGTAACAACGTCACATTCCCTATTGCGACTTTGCATGTTGCCTCTCCTACAACTTGGGCGTCNATTTCAGTCAACGAGTCCAGAGTATCATTGATCCTGGGAAGTGGATAGCTGTCCTTTTTCCTCACATCATTTGGTTTCCGGTAGTCTACGTAAAACCGCATTTGACCATCCTTCTTCTTCACAAGTACTACCGGCGAACTCCATGGACTCGCTGATGGTTCAATAACACCACTCTCGCTCATTTCGTTTATTATTTGGCTTACAGCTTCACGTTAGGCAAGTGGAACACTCCGAGGAGTTTGACGGATTGGCCTTGCATCCCCAGTATCAATGCGATGTTTGACAACGTTAGTCCTGCCAGGTTTGTTGCCATCCTCGTCGAATATGTTGGAATATCTGCGGGGAAGTTCCTTAGCCTTGTGCTGGTGTTTTCCTTCCAAACCTTCCGTCCATGCATTTATGTCTTCCGCAATGTCATTCTCACCAATGGAATCGCTTTCAGGTAACTTTCCGCAGTGGAAGATTGCCTCTACCTCTCGAGATTGCCCCAGTACAGTTCCTGTTCGGAGTTTGATTGGCGATTTGAACTCATTAAGTACTCGAACTGGGATGCGTCCATCTTTTTTCGTCTTAGGGGTTTACCAATAAGTACATCCGGTGTAGACTTCTGTGCTGTTTCGACAACCCACAACTTGTTTGTCCCACAATCTCCATCAATCTTCGCCCAAACAACTGCTTCTGACTTCGGTGGAATCTGCTCGCTGAGGGCACTTCCATGTTGTTCTTCATGTCGATCTGCATACCTTGATCAAATAAGAAGTCTACTCCAATCACACAATCACAATCTCCCCGGCTATGAACTTGTGTAACAACGTCACATTCCCTATTGCGACTTTGCATGTTGCCTCTCCTACAACTTGGGCGTCATGACCAGGTGCTGTCCTCAACCTTGCTCCAAGTAATGGCTTACCTCTTTAGTGACCAAATCAGATCGAATGATGGAATGTTATGCGCCCGTATCCACAGTTAGTACTCGCTCATGTCCGTCCACATATCCACCAACAGTAACGTTGCTCGCTTTTCTGCCAAATCGCGAGACGGAGATTATGGGGCATTCGATTGCGGGAGCCAGTGCGAGTCCCTTTCCACTGGCTCGTTTTAGTTTAACGTCTGATTGGAGTTGGGCTCATCTTGCTCAGGTCTGCGTTTACGTATTGCTGAACTGTTAGACCTGCTGGTACCCGTCTTACAATCGCGTGCAAATGGCCTGGTTTTCCGCAACTAAAGCATTTTCCAGCACCATCCTTTTTCCCTGCCATACTTCAGTGTTTTCAAGATCTAGTTCATCACGTCAGGTGTCCACTTCTACTCGATGGGCTTTGTAGGCTGGTCGACTTAGGTGCGCCGCCGTTTCACGTGTCTGTTTTCAAAATCTCGTTCATCACGTCAGGTGTCTCCACTTCTACTCGATGGACTTTGTAGGCTGGACATACGAGACAGTTTCAGCAAGTGTTGGCTTTGGACTCGCATACGTCTCTCGCTTGGTATACATGTCCCGCATTCGATTAACCTCTGGATTTTTACCCTTTCGAGGTGCTCACCAGATGCGTCCCCAATTAGCAAGTGGGCCAACCTCTCGATTTCTGAGGCGAATTCCTGTAGATTTGGATAGATTTTGGCAGCAATTCTCCAGCTCCATCTGGTAAATCTTTCTCCTGTGCTCGCTACCATACGGCACTCATCAACGCATCGTAACTGTTCCTTTCACAGTCAGGAATAATCTGCAGGATTTCCGCTGCAGGTCCTTTCAATGCAACGAATAACGCAGCAGATTTATTACTGATTTGCTGTAGCAGTCTTCTCGAACTGGAGCTTAAAGACATGGAAAGGCATCGTGCCGTCAAAGGATGGGGTTCTTACCTTAGGAGCGCTCGTCGAAGTAGCTGGACGATTCATCTGCAAATCTCGTAGGCGGCCTTCCAACTCTTCGCCTCGACTTGTGTCTTGTTTCTCTTCAATTAGCGCTTCGATTTTATCATGGCTCTGCTTTATTTTATCCTGTCTCCCTCTGAGTTCCGCGTTATCTTTGCATAAATTCTCCTGTAGCTGAGTAATCTTTTCATCTAGCTGCGATGACATGCACGTTTTCTGTGCTTCCAGCTGTGATGAAAGCTGCGATGACATCTGCGACATGGCGGCTAATAACGTGTTCATGTCCATAACTGTTGACGAACTAGGAGCCTTCTGCTGTTCTTCAACCTTCCCGGATGTCGCTTGCACATCCTTCGCCGAACAAGCAGCCTAATCCTTCTGTTCGTCCTTCGTGGATGTCGCATCGTCCTCGCGATGGAAGTCGTATTTGTCAACGTCGATGCCTTCCTTTTCCATAGTAACTCCTTTTTTCTTCCGGATGTTGCAAAATTCCCCTTCTGCAACTCCTGTTTGAGTTCTTCAATCTGTACGTCTTGAGTTTTTGCCATTTTCAGAATGTTTATCTTTCGGGATTTATTTAACAATCCTACTTCTGACACCAATTGTTACGATTATCCTTGCTTAATTGACGTATTTACCAAAATCCTTCGGTTCGTATTGCTGGATTGTTAAATAAACGCTCACGATGACCAAATTACAGTACAATTGACTTTATTATACAACAAACACTTTACAATACTTGTTTATGCAATAACAACTAATACCAATACTTGTTAAGGCAATTTCAACACTTTACAAAACTTGCTAACACAACTGAACTTATAGCTTCCTTTTTCGCAACTGACTGACTTCCACTGTGGTAGCGGCCTTATATACCTTCGTTCGCACTCATGGAAACTCTAAAACGTTTGCTCATTCAGTATTTATCCACTTGACGTTTCCCACTGTCGAACATTCTACGCCATTCCTTGAACATTCTGCCATTTTCTCGTTGTTCGCTTCGTGTTGCCGCAGTATTCGCCACAATATCTATGTGGGAACGAAAAGGAATACCTCGGATGATGACAATCGTACACGGGAAATTCAGTGAAAACATAAAAAAGTTTATGCTTGAAATGCGGACATTAGGGTAGCGCTATTTTCATTTTCTTGTTCTTGCGTGATCTGGAGTCATTCGTTCATGTCTTTCTCCTCTGCTCTTTGCTTTATACCTCAATTGTAAAAGCGTATGATAACAGTATTGCCATTTGAGCAAAATTACAAAAAAATGTGCTAAATATTATTAACAGAAACGTTGCAACAAACGAAAGGAAACGAATAATGAGCTTAAGACAGGTTTATGTTTATATGTCAATGCTAAAACATTATGAAAAAATAAAAAATTAATACGACAAAAGCGATTGCAATACTAGAAATAAAAGTATAAGCCTGCCAAAGTACAGACTAGAGATAGGGAAAAAGATACACAGTTATTCAGCAGTATACTTTTACAATAAGCTAACTAATGATTTAAAAATAATGCTTATTGAACAAAATTCTTCTAAATATAAGTTAAAACAATGGATATTAAGCAATGGTTAAAAAATATACACAAATTGAAAATTGATGTATATTCCTATGTAATCTTATAGCACATGTAATATGTATGTAATTCCACCTATTGTACAGGCTTATAACCTCCTATAGGATTTCATATAAGTATATCCATGTACTGAGCATAATATACTTTTATGTGGAAATAAAATAAATAAATAAGTAAAAATGCAGATGATATTGTGATCGTGGCGAATGACATAAATACTGCAATTTATAAAACATGTAGGTCAATACAAAAAAATCAGAAATTATCTTCAGAAAAGCGAGAAGGGTTTGTTGCGACGAAAAGTTGCTTCTTAATGGTGAGTAAGTGAAAATTGCTCAATAGTACTGCTCTTTGGATTTAACAATGTCTCCGAAAATGGTATTTAGTCAGCATTTTGAAAACCGAAATAAGTCATCAAAGAATTGTATCAACATCACATGGAAAGGTCTAGGAAATGTAAAGGCATCTCAACCCTTAACATGAAACACTGTTTGTATATAATAGCAAAATACTATCCAACCGGCTTTCTAGCGGTTTTGTGAATAATGTTGCCAATTACCTTCTCATTTACAGATAAAAAACACCTTTCAAAATATATAAAAAATTTTGTTCAATACTGGTCGTCTCTGTGAAGGCAAATGCAAGCCCCCGAATGCTTTTCTGTTTGCGCCAGTTACGGCTAAATATTACACAGGCCAACAAAAATGGTGCGGCAAATATCAAATTCCTTTAAAAAAGGGCTAAAAAGAGCTAAAAAAAGTCGTTGTGGCTAAAAATGGTAGCTAAATTTTTTTTACTTACATATGCATATATAAGTATACACTCAAACATTTTCAATAAGTAGTGGTATAGAAAAACAATGAACTCTGGAAAAAAGTTAACGTTTTATCCAACCAAAAACCTTTTTGTATAAAAGGGAAAATATACGCCACCAGCTTGCTGGCTCCATCAAGTGATTGTACCAGGCTCGAAGCATATAACTTACCAGCATGCTGGTACAATATTTATTTCTTTACAAATGAGGTCCAGGAAAGATCGAAATGATTAGAGACGAAATTTCATAACTTTTCTGCCATTTTGTTAAATACAATAAAGTCACAACTGCAATATCGTGTACTTAATTTTTCACAAACACAGCTTTGACTCATATAGTGCCATTTCCGCCAAAATACTTTTTACTTGGAAAAACGAGCTAATTTCACCACTCACGACACCAGCATGCTGGTACAATCATAAAATGTTCAAATAGTTTTTGACTTCGCACCAGCAGCTGGTATAATCACACCACAAGTACATACACGGTCAGTCGACTTGATGGGCCATTTAACAAATTAAGCGTATATAAAAACGTAAGGAACATACTCTACATATACATATGTATATATGTATATCAGTCTTTCTTAAGCTCAGACCACACGATTGCCTCAAATGCACCAATCTGGAACAATTTTTATTCTGCTGTATTGGAGCACAATAAAAATAATTTCCCAATGAAATTCTGTACAGTCACACGGTTGCCTCTTTTATATAATTCTGATTGCCGCAAGTTCGCGAAAAGCCAAACTTATCACACGATTGTTCGCGCATGCGGCAATTGTGACCATAAGGTGTTGCGCTGTCTTCTGACTCTATTTTTTTTTCTCTGTTGTGTAAAAATGGCGTATTCCTAATAAAAAAAATAAAACAATTGCATCTGCTTTGTATATTGCGGGCTCATTATGTGCAAATTTGTTGTTGTTTGAAAGCAAAGCAGCAAAAACTTGTGTCCAATGAAAACTCACGTATATATTTGAAGTTTGAGTGTATAGTTTTTTATTTTTCGACGATAACTGCAACGTTCTATGTGAAGTTCAAGTTGCAACAGTTTTGTTTTTAATATTATTATTGTTGTTGAAATCTTATAATTATACTAGCAGAGCATCCGACGTTGTTCGGGGGAAAACAAATCATAATATAAAACAGTAGTACAAATATTCAGTTCAGCATTAATTAAAGGAGACGAACTATTTTCTTTCTGTTTAAATTAAGGCATCCTTATGAACCATACTTTTAGCTTCATCGTGCTTCAACTACTATATATTTGTGATTATATTCTGTACTACAAATCTGGTTTCATTATTAATAATAGGTGGATTAAGGTAACGATAGAATTTTTAAATTAAAATAAGTGTACTACGGTACATTCCGTTTATCTGCCTATTCGCTTAACTGTTTTAGTATAGCTCCACTTTTCCGGTAGAATGTTTATTTCGGAAGGAGATTTGTTCATTATGAATGAACATTTTTCGCTTAACAGCATCGCGGGATAAAAAAAAAACGTTTTAATCTTCGAAATGGTATAAAGACTGTGAGACAGCGTTTTAAATATTCGAGTGATATACATAATTGATGAATACATACAACATACATCCCCCTTTTACAAACTCATTTATATATACTTTACTCTAAACAACTCCCATATATATGTATGTCTGCATACCGAATTTCAAGTTCATGTGAATTATGGTTCCCAATTTATGGCTGACTAAAAATTCGACGCATATGCTCCACGTTCCCCATTTACATACTCATGCATACAAACCTTACCAAAATTCATCATATTTCACGCCTGTGGGATGTGCGACGCCCCTTTCAAAAACTCATTTATATATACCTTACTATAAGCATCTACCGTAGATACATAACAATTTTTTTTCCAGAAATCCAAATTAAAAACCGTGGGATTGTGTTCAAAAGTTTAAGAAATGTTTATAATTTTTGTATGAAGCTTGGAATTTGGATGTATGCAGTTTTTGTTAGACAATAAGCTATACTTTTATACAAAAATAATGAAGATTAAATAAGTGGAAGAAAAATAGTCAAGACTGGTCAAAATGTTGAGGTTCTACCGTTTTGTCGTGGGCTGTATTGAACTTTTAAGTTTTTTTTTTTTAAATAAATTTATACTGCCATGGTAGTTCGCCTATTGTGTCTTGCCCGAGACAACCTGTAATTAAATATACGTTGTCCTGCAGTCAAGTTTCGACCTGGGTAAGGTTTCATAACTTTTGCTTTTGCCGTTTTCGGTAAAAATATGTTGTAGATTCAGATTCCTCGCACTCAAAATCCCAAAAAGGTCTTTTGATCATAACAATACTCCAATTTAAATTAATTGCAGTTACATTGAATTTGAAAAAAACATTTAAAATCGCCAGCCTGGGAAAATTGAGAAAATACATTTATATATAAAATCTATGCTTTCACAAAATCTTAGGCTAAACTATTCCCCAGAAAAAAACTGAAAACTCTTACAGTGTAAGCTATAAAAGTCAAATTGTTCAATTCATTTCTTGTAATTCATGTTATTAAATTAAATTATTATATGTACATATATTCACATAATACAAAACTAATTGTCGTAGTCTGCTTCCAAAGAAGCTTCCATTGCAGTTTTTACAAGATCTATGTGCAGTTTTTTAGCAGCCTTTCTGTTTGTTTTTGCAATTTCACGCATTTGTGATGCCAAATACATACCGATCGTATGCCTATTGTCTTCTTCTGCCTCTAGGTACTTGACTGCACGCTCCAGTATGTCGGTTTGTTGTAGTTTTCCTTTTTCATGAGTGGAAGAAGTTAGCGAAGTGCTGCAGCCTGGCTGTGTTTCGTGGGCATCTAATGTTGACAATGAGTATGTACTTTTTGTTAAGTCATGTCGATTATAAAATTGCATAGCGCTCCAGTGTGGCCAATGTGGTTGGGTGTTCTCTGCCCCCTGACCAGACTTTGTCTGTATTTTATTCTTTATATTTGGGAATGCCGTTTTTACATTGGCCCATTTCCCTTTGCAGTCTTCCTCTGTATATGCGAGAAATTTTTTTTAATTTCGCGCCACGCTTGGTCTCTTTTGGTCCGATCTTTGTAGTCTGAGGACGAATATTGCCAAATACTGGGTGCGCCTCTACAGCTAGTATCAAGTCATTAATGGCAATATAAGCCCACAATGAAGTAACACTCGGCTTCTTCCTTTTTTTGATGCACTTAGGATGCACTTGAAAATTCGGAGCTCACTGCATTTTCCATCGCAGCCAAGATTTCGTCGTCGGACTCCATGTTAAAGCTTAAAAAATAATTATGATTAGAATGTACATTAAATTAAAAGGTAGGTTACTTACGAAAGCAAGGATGTAGTTTTTGGACACTTAATGAGGAAAATATATAAATTAGTTAAAAAAATGTAAATGTTGTTGTGTATTGTTCAATTCAATTGCCGCACAAGAACACAATAAAAATTGCCGCATTTTTGAAATTTTTATTGACACATCATTGTCAATCGCCCTATCACACGATTGCCGCACCCGGGCCGTATTTGATTGGGTACAGTAAGCACAATATCGGCCTCTATTGCCGCATGAGTTAATTTATTGTGAAATCACACGATTGGGGCATAAAATGAGGCAATAATTGGTGTATTGCGGCAATCGTGGGATCCCAGCTTTAGTTTAAAAATTCATCACTTACATAAATGAAAGAAAAATGAGCTAAAATTAAGCATATACCACTTTTTCATGCCAAGTATGAATAAATTCTCCAAAGGGCTAAAAAAGGCCTAGGGACAATTTTAAATTTATGTGGCCAAAAAAAGTATGTGGTAGCTAAATCTAACCACCAAAGGGCTAAAAGGGCAACACTGACTCATAGTGGTGAACAAAAACGAGTTAACGATCTTGCTTGCGCATGTGCTCGTAAATAAGATAGCAGAACGCTGCTACTAAGCTCAGTCCAGGTAGTAGGTCTGGGTAACTCACTGAATTTTAGCGAGTTAACTCAATGACTCAAGCTCATTTCAATGAGTCAGCTCAGTGAGGTGGCACAATTGAGCTATGACACTCTGCTGCCGAGTAGAGTTAGGACTTTTAGTTCATTTTGGTGATCGATCAATCTAGTTCAAATCGCCTAAGTGAACTAGGTCATTTTGGTCATTCTCGTTAATTTTAGCTCATAATTTAAAATAATGTATTCGACTTTTTTATCAAAAAGAATACCAATATTTGATTTTGAATAACATTTCAAGATATCATAAATATTAGTTTTCTTATAAGCAATTGAGATCATAGATATACAGCCAAATTCTAAATACTTACTCCCGGGGAGTCTGTTCTCCGGGAATTTGTTTCTCCCGAGAAAGAAATCCTCCAATAATTAACTCCCAGGGAGTAGCATTTTCGTCGAAAATTTGGAAGGAGGAAATTCGAGCTTCGAAAGAGCTGTTAGACACTTTTTTGACAGCTCAACTCTGCCATTTAAAGTAAAAAATCCTCAGTGAATTTTTATTTATGATAGGGATAGGGTAAAGGGAATGCCACATCATACTAAAGCCAGCCTTTTGAAATAAGCTACTATTCCATATGAACACAGATATGTAGTATATACTTTTTTTTGCATTTGCAGGACGGATTCACGCCACTAGCTGTTGCCATGCAACAGGGCCACGACAAAGTCGTCGCGGTGCTTTTGGAATGCGATGTTCGAGGTAAAGTTCGTCTCCCAGCGTTGCATATTGCGGCTAAGAAAAACGATGTTAACGCGGCTACATTGCTGCTACAAAGCGAAACCAGTCCCGACATTGTATCCAAGTCTGGCTTCACGCCCCTGCATATTGCAGCACATTACGGCAACGTTGATATTGCTAAGTTACTGATTGAGCATGGAGCGGATGTAAACTTTACCGCAAAACATAATATAACACCACTGCACGTTGCCTGCAAATGGGGCAAAACTAATATTCTGGAGCTGTTGCTGTCAAAAAATGCAAACATAAATTCTACTACGCGTGATGGTCTCACACCGCTTCACTGCGCCGCACGATCGGGTCACGTGGAAGTAATCGAAAAATTACTTGCGTATAAGTCCCCTATACTTTCGAAGACTAAGAATGGTCTCGCTCCGCTTCATATGGCTGCGCAGGGCGAGCATGACGAAGCAGCACAGTTATTGTTAGCACATAAGGCGCCCGTCGATGAGGTTACTGTCGACTATCTAACAGCGCTGCATGTTGCAGCACATTGCGGGCATGTGCGCGTCGCCAAGCTGCTGCTAAATTACAATGCAGATCCAAATGCCCGCGCCCTAAATGGGTTTACGCCCTTGCATATCGCCTGTAAAAAGAACCGCATTAATGTGGTTGAGCTGTTACTAAAACATGGAGCCAGCATAAGTGCCACAACAGAGTCTGGTTTAACCCCATTGCATGTCGCTAGTTTCATGGGCTGCATGAATATCGTTATATATCTGTTGCAACACGATGCTATCCCCGACGCACCCACCGTTCGTGGAGAGACGCCACTGCATTTGGCGGCCAGAGCAAACCAAACTGACATTATACGAATTTTATTACGAAATGGAGCCCAAGTGGAGGCGCGTGCCCGGGAAGGCCAAACCCCACTGCATGTTGCGTCAAGGCTTGGTAATATCGACATAATTATGCTGATGTTGCAACATGGCGCTAATGTCAATACTACAACTAAAGACATGTATACACCCTTGCATATCGCAGCTAAGGAGGGACAAGAAGAGGTGGTACAGCTGCTTACAGAAAATAATGCGCAATTAGATACGGTCACCAAGAAGGGCTTTACACCCTTGCATCTGGCAGCTAAATATGGCAAAGACAAAGTTGTGGCTTTGCTATTGCAAAGAGGTGCTAAGATCGATTGCCAAGGCAAGAACGATGTTACGCCGCTACATGTTGCAGCGCACTTTGATCACCAAAAGGTCGTCTTTTTACTACTTGAGCATGGCGCTTCTCCGCTACTTTGTGCAAAAAATGGCCACAGCGCATTACACATTGCTGCCAAGAAAAATGAAATGGAAATTGTCCAGCAACTTTTACAGTACGGCGCTGATCCTGACGTACGAAGCAAGTCCGGCTTTTCACCCTTGCACTTAGCCGCACAGGAAGGGCACGTTGACATGACGAATTTATTGTTGGAGCATGGCGTTGACGCAAATGTGCAAGCTAAGAACGGTTTGACGCCACTGCATCTGTGTGCCCAAGAAGATAAAACTGCAATTGCTCGAATATTGCTCGATCATCAGGCTAACATATCCGAGCGCACCAAAGCTGGCTACACGCCTTTACATATAGCTGCGCACTATGGCCAAATAAATATGGTAAAGTTTTTGCTAGAAAATGATGCTAATATCGAAATGAGTACAAATGTCGGCTATACACCGTTGCATCAAGCCGCTCAACAAGGGCATACAATGGTTATAAATCTATTGTTGCGGCACAAGGCAAATCCGAATGCCGTTACGGATGTAAGTATAACCTCTAACTAATCTTCTGAAAACTTTCTATATTTCTTTGTCACGTGGAGAATGCTTGCTTTTTTTTCTCCAGTAATTTATTTTCTTCGAGAAATGTCCGGAGAAATTTGTTTTTATTTTCCTCTTCAAAAAATTACGTTATTTATTTAAATATCTAGGTTCGTTAGATTAAAATACAGCCTTGTTTTTCTAGCACTTCGCTATTTTTTTTATCGATGACTTACATATTTTTGAATTTTTAACAATTTTTGTGGAAAGACAAAAATTAATCAAACTATAATCAAACTTTTACGTAAAAAACAAACAGTATTAGTCAAAAATATCCCCAAAGAGACTAAATAAATCAGAAAGGCATTTGTAAGGTCGAAGTTACCGCTGTTGCATATAAATTCCCCAACGAGTTTTTGGGGAGTGATGCTAGAGTGACAGTCCTTAGCCAGATATAAATCTTTGTCGTTCCGGTTACATATACCTGATTAGTTATACGCGGGAACATTAAGAAAAATTAAAAAAGTCAGTTTTAACATTTTTCATGAAAACCCCAAAATTGATTACTTAAAAAAGCAATTAATTATTATTATTAGTTAAAAAGCTCCTAAAAACTAAGTAAATCAGAAATTCTTGAAAATGCAAAGTTAACGTCAGCAATACGCGGTAATACTAAGAAAAATAAAAAAGTAATTTCCTTATAAAATTTACCTGATGGAATGTTTTCGTAGCTTTGTACTAATACCTACTCGAATTGCGTATTTGTTTTTCAAAGGAAAAACATGCATATTTAAGATTTTTTTTTTTAAATTTCATGTTAACTCGTGTACTTAGTTTAAATAAAATGTTTTTTCAAAAAGCTAGAGTTTTAGTTAATAATAAGTTATCTCCACGGTAACACTAAGAAAAAAACGTAATTTTTTGGGAAAAATTATTATGTTTTGCGTAGCTTAGTACCTAATACTTACCCAAATTGCTTATTAGTTTTCAAAAAAGAAAACCATCCTAAGCCTGTTTAATAAAAGATAATAATCACCTGCATTTTTTTATTTTTTTTTAACTTTCATGAAAAAAAATAAAATTTATTTATTTTGAATAAAATTGTTGGCTAAAAACCAACAGTTTTAGTTAAAAAGAGCCCTAAAGACCAAGTATATCAGGAAAACTTATGGAAATTCGAAGTTAGCCTTATTAATACGCAGTAACGTTAACGAAAATAAAAAAACGAATTTTCTCGGCAAATTTACGTGATGGAATTTTTGTATTATTTTTTTCGTAGCTTTCTACCTAACACCTACCCAAATTGCTTATTAATTTTTTAAGGGAGAAACCTTCGCAGACCTGTGCTATCGGTCCCAATCAGCGTTACCATTTTAGTTTTTTTCGCTAGATTTGGATTTTCTATTTGGGTTTAGCGGGGAAAATTTTTAAAATTTTTTAAATACAAAACGTAAATAAAGGAAAGGCAATAAAGAAAAGAATAAACATAACAAATAAATAAAATTCGAACTAGAAAATAAAATTAAGATATAAAAATGTACCTATCTAAATAAATTTAAAAAAACCTCAAATATCAAATAAAATAAAATTTAATAAAATAAAGGAAAAAAATAATTAAAAAAATACGACAGACTTATGGCTCTATTCTGTGTCAATGACAAATTCTTGTCACAATTTTTTTTACGGAAAAATATATAAAAAAGTTTAAATTTGTCAGTAAACAATTTCGTCTCCAATATCATAAAAAGGATCATCGAAATACGTCAACATAGTCAGAGCCATACCTAAATAAGCGCGTCAAGCGTTGGGCCTGTCGGCCTCTCTTCTTCTAGCGTATATAAATTTAATGCGTCAGAGAGAGATAAAGATACAAGCGAAACGCTCAACGCGCTAATTTAGGTACGGCTGTCAGCACGCGTATCGTTTAAGAGTTCTTAATAAATTAAAGAATACCTTCAATGATGCAATCATCAGAACTCAAATTCATATGCAATCGTAAGTGATCGTAATGTATGTATTTTAACGTATGCGGAATGAAATGTGGACAATTTCTAAGCAGACTTTAAAAAATTGTGGTAAACACACGAGTCAAAATCTACTGCGTAATCTTAACAAGCATTCCACTAAAAATAATCTCGTTGTATATTATAATGCTGAAATAATTTCCTTGAAACGAACGAACTCTGAAGATTTGGTTGTAAATTTTGTATACCGAAACTCAATGTCACGAAACGTAACGTGCTTTTTAATTTATTCTCTATGAGACTTAAAAAAAACTTTATGTACAAAGGAAATGACGGCTTTATAGAATAGGAAAACAGTAAAAGGAAAACTCACGAGTGCGAAAAAGCATGTTTAACATTGCAGCGAAATGAGACCGTAACAAGAATCATAAACTGCGGATTAGGGAAATATTTTTCATTGGCGAACCATAAATGGACATCTAAATTTAACTCTGAACTGTTTATCGTCTAAATAGTTAACAAATAATAACTCATATTGGCACAATAAAGTTCCAAAATAATATTTTTAAAAAATCCCTCGTTATAGACATGAGTCTTTTCTATAAAAGTTTATCTTGGAAATTTCGACAATATCTATGTGAATGGAAAAACAATATTTGTTGCATCCGAAAGTATAACTGTTTCTTTTTACTGCATCAGTTCGTATCTCATTCCGCATACTTTAGATCACTAAACGAATGGTTTCGTTTTGTGTTGTGAGCACTAACTTTATGTTTCCTTTGTTTCCCTATTTCTCTGCATTCAGTTGTTTTGTTCGCGTTAGTTATCGCGAACGCTAGCGGAGTAAAGTTATCGCTTGGAAAATGTTTCCGAGTGATTTGAATCGGTTATGTTTCGTTACCTTTTATGAGCGATACTAGAAAAAAACCCAAACGTTAGCTATTGTTTGTTTGCGTTCTCTTATTTAGACTAAAAGCATGTTCACATTATCGTAATTCACGGCGCATTCGTACCTTATAAGCAGTGTTGCCATTTTAGCCGTTTTCCTGCTAGATTTAGCCGGTTGCTATAGCAAACAGCCGGAGAAATTTCGGTTTAGCCGGCAGCCGATTTGTTAGCCGTTTTGCAAAAAAAATTGCCGTTTTTGACCGATTTTGCTATTTGCCTTGTTTTCTTAAAATTCAAATACATATATATGTTTCCAGTTTTGACTAAGCGACCCAAAATCTGTTAGAAATGGCTACTAGCCTTATCGCGGAGAAAGTTTTCATGTCAGGCAGGGTTATATAAAATTGGGCCGATTTCGATTATTTTTATTTGAAACGAATATATTTTTCTAAAGAAGACCGTAGCGGGGAATTTCTTCATAAAATGTTTGTTATGACTGTCTTAAATTTAAGTGTGAAATTTTATACGCAAACTTAGAAAATAACAAATTGTTTCACTGTTTGCTTAACACGCGTTTGTGTTTGGATATAGTGCCAATACATGGAATAAATATTACAGGTATTCTCTTCCCAGAGAGCGCATATTCAATTCTGCCTTAATTACAAAACATCATTGTTGCCCCCGCTTAAAGCTTTAAAGTAAGGGAAAAATTGATATTTTCAAGTACACATATGTATTTTTTTAAACAAACTTTTTTTGCTGAGAACTCATTTAAATTCCAAAAACCGAAGGCCAACTTGAGTTAAAAGAACCAACACTGAAATGCGTGAAAATGAAAATAAAAGAGCACAAATTTCGATGTAAAGTAAAACTCTGGGAAGACAGTAGGTTTGTTCGTCCTAAATCTAGTGAGAATTATCACTCAAAATAATAGATGGTAGCAAACTTGCAAATTTCCGACGAACGCAAATTTGCAGGAATTTGCCAGTTTCTCCTGCCAGCTAGCGTCCACGGTTCCATTTGAAGCGTAAGAAATTTGTAAAGAATTTTAAAGCTCTTTCAGATGGGCAAAAAACAGGATCTACAAGTATATTTCTTGTTAGTCCGACTTTCTTCATCATACGTTTCAATTTCTTTGTCGTAGTATCTGTCGGGTTTCTAAGTCGACTCTGGTTGAAATTGCATTCCCATTACGAATACAGTTTTTTGTCAGCAGAGTACCTTTCATATCATTGGCGCGTATTCATAGTCCAGCAACTAAGTCGAAACTAACAAAGTTGCAACTTAAATTTAAGTACCAACTTAAAATTTCCCTCTATTCAATGTCGCATTTCAGACTTCTACTAAGTAGCTTCGACTTAGTTTACGATATAGCAAAATGAGTGTGAAAATGTATCGATTTTTCTTTACGATATTTTGGAAAAATTACATTTTTATTAAATAATGTCAAGTTTGATCATCCGTTTATGTAATTTTTATTTTCATTGCATGATTATGTAAAAGAATAAGGTATCATTTTCTTGTTAATTGTGTGAAATAGCCAGCACAACCGCAGTGATGTGAAGTCGATGTTTATCGAAAGCATGCTGTGAAACATACAAATAGTAGATATCTAAATGTTATGCACAAATTTACTTTAAAAGGACTAGCGTGAAACTGACTTATTCAGCCCTATTCTGCATTTCGACTCGAATCGAAATTTTCTCCGTTTGGCAACTTTGGTATTCTGCGTTCCGTTTCCTTTCGATCAATCTTCGAAATTTACGATTATACCTATTCTACATTCCGATCGTAGTTCCGTTTTTCTAAGTTGCAAATTTGTTGACGCAGGACGTTTCGATTGTTATTTTCGTAGGTTTAAATAATAAAATTTTATAAAAAATTTAAGAAAAATATACTGTGCATGATTGTAAAAGGTATCATAAATGAATTTTCTCGATTTCTGTGTTTTCGCGAGCGGTAATACGGGCAACACGAAAAATTGGCTCAAATAATGGCAACCAGAAGGGATATTGCGCGACGTTTTCAAAGTGGAAGTCCAGGCGTTTTTGTTTACATTATCTATAAATAAGACTGTGAAATGCACTGAATACAATTTATTCTTTTTATATAAAATTAATAGATGTATGCACATAGATACATACATACATAAAATGTGAGGTTACATAAAAAAGATGCTTTTATTATTGAACTTGTTTTTACTAACTTTTTAAAAAGAGGTGCATATGTTGTCTCGAATTCGATTTGCTATGGAAAAATAAGCTTTGTTGTTCCCCTCCTCCTGACGGCTTTCATAACCGGATTCATTTGCGTTAAAACCTTCCACTCTGTAGTAAATGCAAATGTTGTGGAGTGCTCTTCAAGAACTAGTCTTTCTGCTTGTGATTAATTTAAATAAAACATGTGAAATTTAGTTGAAACAGTTAAGCCGTTTTTAGCCGGTTGACCCAAAACGTTCTGGCAACACTGCTAATGAGCAACTCATGCTGAATTAAAAAAAAATATCAAATAATAAATAGAAATGAGGTTATTTAGCAGAAGGAAATCAAGAACAAACGGAAATCAAACAATCAAACAATACGACTCACCAAACACCGAAATGTCGAAATGTAATAATTAGTGTTGGGCAGTATTGATACCAAAAGTATTCAGAACTCGATTCTCACAAGGATCGAGTACACTCGATTTTTAAAAGTATCGATACTGAGTACTCAAAAGAACTCAGTACTCAAAAAATAACTACAAAGTACTCAGTACTCAAAAAGACTCTGTTCTCAGGATCGATTCAATGTACTCAGTATTAAGTGTCGAATACATACATTTATTACATTACATTATTTACATTTGCCGGTTTTCAGAAATGATTGTACTCAATTCAATTGTTTTCAAGTATAATACTAATTTAATTAAAGTGTTGCCAGCCTGTGAACACCAAGTATTGAAATGTTACCAAAGAACGTAGATAACAAGAAGGGACAACTCGTTATAATTGTAGCGAAAGTGCGCAACAGGGGCGTGCCCTCTCTTTTCAGCCAATTAAAAAACGCACCAGGGCAAAAGAGAAAACACGCCCCTGTTGCGCAATTTCGCTACAATTATAACGAGATTTCCCTCCTTGTTATTTACATTCTTTGATGTTACCAACATGTGCACATATAAATAAATACTTCTTCTTCTTCTTTTTTGGCGCTGTAACCGCCTAAGCGATTTTGGCCGAGTTCAGCAAAACACGCCAGTCGTTTCTCCTCTGTGCCAACTGACGCCAATTGGAAACGCCAAGTGAAGCCAAGTCCTTCTCCACCTGATCTTTCCATCGCAGTGGGGGCCTCCCTCTTCCTCTGCTACCACCAGCGGGTTCCGAGTT
>NW_016157351.1:104276-109788 GCF_001687245.7 Rhagoletis zephyria | reverse complement strand
GGTTTTCGTACGTCGAGAGAGGACTTTACTCCTGAATTGCCTACTCAGTCCAAAGTAGCACTTGTTGGCAAGAGTGATTCTGCGTTGGATTTCAATGCTTATCGGTGTTAATGCTGGTTGCCAAGTAAACGAAATTCTCTACTTTCTGTCAACAGTCAACAGTGACGTGGGTGCCAAGGCGTGAATGTGCGGACTGTTTGTTTGATGACAGGAGATACTTCGTCTTGTCCTCGTTTACCACCAGACCCATGCGCTTTGCTTCCCTATCCAACTTGGAAAAGGCAGAACAGACTTCGCGGTTTTTGTTACCGATGATGTCGATGTCATCGGCATAAGCCAGCAATTGCACGCTCTTGTAGTAAATTGTTCCTGAGCGGTTCAGTTCTGCAGCTCTTATTATCTTCTCCAACATCAGATTAAAGAAGTCACATGAAAGGGAGTCGCCCTGTCTGAAACCCCGTTTTGTGGCGAACGGCTCGGAGAGGTCTTTTCCAATTCTGACGGAGCTGGTGGTATTGCTCAACGTCATTTTACACAGCCGTATGAGTTTTGAGGGGATGCCAAATTCAGACATAGCGGCGTATAGGCAACTCCTTTTAGTGCTGTCAAAAGCGGCTTTAAAGTCGACAAATAGGTGGTGAGTGTCGATCCTTTTCTCGCGGGTCTTTTCCAAGATTTGGCGTATTGTGAATACCTGGTCTATGGTGGATTTGCCAGGTCTAAAGCCACACTGATAAGGCCCAATCAGTTCATTGACGGTGGGCTTCAGTCTTTCGCACAATACGCTCGATAAGACCTTGTAACCTATGCTTAGAAGGCTGATCCCGCGGTAGTTGGCGCGAATGGCGGGGTCACCTTTCTTGTGGATTGGGCAGAGCACACTTAAATTCCAGTCGTCGGGCATGCGTTCATCTGACCATATTCTGCACAAGAGTTGATGCATGCACCTTATCAACTCCTCGCCGCCGTACTTGAATAGCTCAGCTGGCAGGCTGTCAGCTCCAGCGGCTTTGTTGTTTTTCAGCCGCGTTATTGCTATACGTACCTCGTCATAGTCAGGCGGTGGAACGTCGACTCCGTCATCATCGACTGCGGGCTCGGGTTCTTCTTCTCCACAACTTTCCGTGCTGCTACCATTTAGTAGGGCGGAAAAGTGTTCCCTCCATAATTTAAGTACGCTCTGGACATCAGTTACTAGGTCGCCATTATTGTTCTTACAGGAGTGCGCCCCGGTCTTTAAACCTTCCGTAAGTCGCCTAACTCTCTGGTAAAATTTTCGGGCATTCCTCCTGTCGGCCAGCATTTCAAGCTCTTCGCACTCACGTATTTCTGCCTCTCTCTTCTTGTTGCGGCAAATACGTCTCGCTTCCCTCTTCAGATCCCTATAGCGGTCCCACATAGCGCGCGTTGCGCCCGATCGCAGCGTGGCCCTGTAGGCGGCATCTTTTTTCTCTGCAGCTTCCTGACACTCCTCATCGTACCAGTTGTTCTTTCGGGCTCGCTGAAATCCGACTACTTCTTCGGCGGCGGTACTTAATGAGCGGGAAATGTGGTTCCACTGCTCGCATATGTCGGTTTGTTGAAGAGTGCTCTCTGAGAGCAGGTGTGAGAGTCGAGTAGCGAAAGCGCTGGCTGTCTGTTGTGATTGCAGCTTTTCGACGTTAAGCTTTCCTTGCATATTTGGGCGCACATTTTTTGCTGCACAGAGGCGGGTGCGTATCTTGGCTGCAACAAGATAGTGGTCCGAGTCGATGTTTGGGCCTCGGAGTGTGCGTACGTCTAAAACACTGGAAGCGTGCCTTCCGTCTATCACAACATGATCGATTTGGTTTCTCGTTTTTCGATCCGGAGACAGCCACGTAGCTTGATGGATCTTTTTATGCTTGAACCTAGTACTGCATACTACCATGTTTCGGGCCCCGGCGAAGTCGATCAGCCTCAATCCGTTGTCGGACGTTTCGTCGTGGAGGCTGAATTTTCCGACGGTGGTTCCAAAGATCCCTTCTTTGCCCACCCTGGCATTGAAGTCGCCAAGCACGATTTTGATATCATGACGGGGGCAGCGCTCGTACGTGCGCTCCAAGCGCTCATAGAAGAGATCCTTGGATGCCTCATCCTTCTCTTCCGTCGGGGCATGGGCGCAGATGAGCGAGATGTTGAAGAATCTCGCTTTGATGCGGATTGTGGCTAGACGCTCGTCCACCGGGGTGAACGACAGTACTCGGCGACGGAGTCTCTCTCCCACCACAAATCCAACTCCGAATTTGCGCTCCTTTACATGGCAGCTGTAGTAGACGTCGTAAGGCCCCAGACATTGTTTGCCTTGCCCCGTCCAACGCATTTCTTGGATGGCGGTGATGTCAGCTTTTGTCCTTACGAGGACATCAACCAGCCGGGCAGAGGCACCTTCCCCATTAAGGGTCCGGACATTCCAGGTGCATGCCCTCAAATCGTAGTCCTTTAAACGTTTGCCGTGGTCGTCATCATAAGGGGGGGTCTCATCCGAGGCTTTGCCTTGCTTCTTCACTGGAAGTGGTTTTTACGTGGCGGGTCCCAAGCCTAGCGCACAACCCATTGCTGGGACGGATAAATAAATACTTAGTACTCTCAAAAATACCCGATCCTTAATAGTATCGATACCAAAGAACTCGATCCTCAAAAGTACTCGATACTTCGCAACACTAGTAATAATAAGTACAAATATTTAAATATTATTCATAATCGGAAGACAAATCGGAATTCCTTTCGAGGCATCGTTCCTCGACTCTTGACTTGAAATTGACGTGAGACATCATTTGTAAAACCCAAATTAAGAGAAACACGGCTTGCGAAAAAAGGGTATCGGCTAAATCGATATACTGAAGACATAAAACGATTTAATAAACTCACCCAGTAACACCCGACCTCAGCGATGATTAAAAAATCATTTCCACCATAGCCGGTTATACATGACGCGGATTTTACCCGACCAAGGGCGGTTGTTTCGGCGATCTAACCCCATTCAGGGCGGCGAAATCCCTCAAAAGTTGTACGTCCATAGGGATACATCTGCCTCGCATACCTCTGCTTAATGCTGGCATCGAGTCAAACCCTGGCCCAGAAAAATACACCTTCTGCGAATGCCAGAGACGATTACACCCTAACTCCTCCTCGGTCAGGTGCAATACCTGCAACGGGTAGAGCCACCTTCGCACCTGCTCGGGTTTAATAACTCACCGGCAGTGGACCACGTCATACGTGGCCCCATGCTGTGTAAACCAGATCGCCTACACGGCATAGCACCGGAGTTCGCCCGAGAAAAATAATACCACTTGCCATCAGTCAAGTGCAATTCCTGCCTTGGCTGGTACCACTTTAGGCATGTTCCGGACTGCGCACCACGCGAGATTGGACGAGTGACTATGTGGGCCCCTGCTGAGCTGCTTAGTCGCAAAACTCCCCCGCGACGCCGCCCTCTGCCACCATAGGGCAGCACCCTCGTCAGCAGCACACACAGCAGGGGGTCGGCAGGTAAAACAACTCCTTAAAACCCCACATTGTGATCAGACTCCCATGGCATATAAAGATCCCAAAAATCCCGGGATTATTTCCCAAGGATCTCGGCATTTTCGGGATTTGTAATTTGCACTGGTGGTAATAATAGAAACGCCTTGTGTTGACCAGTTTTTGCTGTATTTATTTTGTTTATTTAATATTTAATATTTTTTTATAAATGTCTAGCTCATTAGACATACACATATTTAACACCGTGCGACAGACAATTTTCGCAAAAAAAAAATCAATATATTCGCGAAACCATGGGCCAAATAAATGCAGTAAAATTGCGTTTTTCGTTTTTCTCTCTGACGTCAGGATTTTTTAAAAGGACTTTGGAAATTTAATGCGCAGCACGATCTTTGGCCTTCAAGCCTGTCGAACGATCGTAGGGGAACACATTTGGCTGAGCTGATAGACGATTCGACATTCTGCACAATGAACGACGACGCACCCACCAGGATTATGAGCAGCTGCAGTAGCTCGTTTAACATAACTATCATAAGCGATGGTCTGATAAAAAGCATAACGTGGCGACCTGTGCTGACCCTAGCTTCAGACCACCTGCCCATAATCATCTCGATTGATAAACTTGCAGACTTTGCTTCCGCGGAACACCGAACCTACTTATGTAAATTTTTCCAAATCTGATTGGATGCTGCTGCGGCCCGCTTGATCCCGGCTGGATGTGTATTTCGGACCCCCGTCCGATTTTTCTTGCCAAAGCGGCTGTCCTATCTGATGAGGGTGGCAACCTTCTTCAAGCCGATCCCGGAATCCCCCACATTAGGGATCTCAATACGAAGATTCAGCAACTTGTGGACGTACATACATAAGCGGAAGAAGTGGGAAGAGCATCTGAGGAGATGTTACTTCGACTCTGGTATAGCAAGCTTTGAAGCGCGACGACAGAGTCGAAATCTCTTTCGGCGACCGCGCCGACCTGTAGCGATGCGCGAGCTACTTTTGCCGACAGTTTACGCTGCATCGTCCAGCGGACAGAGCCAAACGTCGAGTGACCAGAAGGCTGCACAAAGTGTCAGCGGTGAAGTTCGGGTAGCCATCGGGAAGGCGAAGCCTCCAAAGCCATCAGGCCCGACGAAAATTGCATGTTGATGCTGAAATATTGGGGTCCAGTGGGAGTAGACTACCTTACAAAGGTCTGCAATCTGTTCATGGCCACTCTCATCATTCCGGACATCTGGAAAATAGGAAGGGTGGTCCCCCTGCTCAAACCGGGGAAACCGGCCAACAAGGGAAAGTCTTATCGTCCTTTCCCCGGTAACGAGGACACTTGAGGCCTTGCTACTCCCGCACTATACAAACCACCTGACCCCAGCGAGGCATCAGCATTGGTTCCGTAAAGTTCACAGCACAACAACAGCACTTAACGCCATAAATACCCAGATAACTCGTGGCCTTAACCGAAACCGCCCCTGTGAGAGAACCAGGGAGCTCAAATAACCATTATTTTCTGAAATTTCAACAAATCACACTGACAGAGAAATGCTACGTGCATAAGGAGTAAACCAACATATTTCTTATTACTCGGAATACCTTCAGTGGCACTGAGTTCTATTTTTAATCTTTACTTATAAAACTTAAGTTTAATCATTATTTTTTTAATTTTATTTTTTGCTCAGAAAACAATCGTTATGTTTCGAGTTTTATTTTTTGCTGGTTGTTTTTTGAGTTTTACTTTTTGCTCGGGAAATAATGGTTATTTTTTTAGTATTATTTTTTACTCGGGAAAATAATCGTTACATTTTAAGTTTTATTTTTTGCTCGGAAAATAATGGTTAGTTTTTGAGTTTTATTTTTTTGGGTCGGAAAATAATCGTTAGTTTTTATACCCGAGCGCACTTGTGCACAAGGGTATTTTAATTTTGTTCACATAACGGTTGTTTGTAACAGCCAAAACGAATCGAAATAGATATAGACAAATGTATACATAAATGCTCAGAATGAATAGAGAAGT
>NW_016157351.1:87041-104176 GCF_001687245.7 Rhagoletis zephyria | reverse complement strand
ACCAATTTCTTCCAAACTTGGCACAGTTATTGGCCTTGGTATAATGTACTTAATAATTTAATTTTTTAAATCGGACAGGAACCACGCCTACATCCCATATAACGGTAATTTAGAGAAATACAAAATCTTCGATAAATCAGTAAATATCAAAGCTAATTTATTTAAAATTGATGGTTGTAGCAATTCTTTACCAGGAAATACGCTTATGATACAATTTTGGAAAATGGGCGTGGCACCGCCCACCTATGATCACATATACATATGTATCTCGGTAACCGTTCTACCAATTTGTACCAAACTCGGTATGGTTATTGTGCTTGCCACATAAAAGTGCTCTCTGAGAGCAGGTGTGAGAGTCGAGTAGCGAAAGCGCTGGCTGTCTGTTNACCCGGCTTACCATGTAGCGGTAGCCTTCGGAAAGATGAAACAACATTTATTTAATACTTGCGCCGGGTATTTAATGTTCGGCTTCGCCCTAACTTAGACTTTCTTACTTGTTAAGTTTCATTTTTTGCTTGAAAAAGAATCGTTATTTCTTGAGTTTTATCTTTTGCTCATGATGAAAAATCGTGGTTACCCAAATACATATAACTCGCAATGAAATAAAAATACGATGTTCACTGTTCAACGTTTAATTCGGGAGTAAATTAATGGTATACATAACATGAACATGAGAGTGAAACAGTCGCATTGTTACATAAGCAGGATTGCATTTAAAAGTATTATATTTCAACACCCCTCCTCAATGCGAACGTTCTTATTCTAAACTTAACTATTTTATAAAATCATTATGCTTCTTTTTACATAAATTCTTTGTCAAAATGTCTGCTATCATGCCATCGGTTGATATATACTCTAACCTTATGTCACCTCTTTGTACGATCTCTCTTACAAAATGATATCTTATATCTATATGCTTTGTTCTAGCATGATGGACCGGATTGTCTCCGTACAATACCGTAGGGGTATTATTATCACCACAACCGATTTCAATAATAATGCGCCTCAGATGTAAAGCCTCTTTTGTTGCCGACGACATAGCCATATATTCGGCTTCTGTGCTACTCAAAGCCACACAATCTTGTTTTTCGGATTTCCATGAAATAGCACCTCCAGCCAGGAAGAAAACATAACCGGTGTAAGATCTGCGATCTATCTTGTCGCCACCCCAATCTGCATCTGCATAACCCTTTATGGCCTGCGCACACGCACTATAATGCAGCTTTACATCTATTGTCGATGCCAAGTATCGCAACACATGCTTGACACCCGCCCAATGTTCGCTATGCGGGTCCTTGTTGCGCTGTGCCAACTTCGCGACAGAATGAAAAATGTCTGGCCTCGTAGAAAGCGCTAGCCACATCAGCGCCCCGATCGTAGACTGATATAATGTTGGATCTACCCTTGCACAACTGTCTTCATCACACGCCGCTTGGGAACCTACGTCCAATGGTGTCGAAGCTCGTCTACAAAACTCAATACCATGCTGCACCAATAACTCTTTGATATATTGCGATTGCCCAACAGATATTTTGCCTAGCTCGCCTTCTCGCTCAATTTGCATTCCCAGAAACATTTGAAGAGGACCCTTGTCAACGCACTCAAACTTCTCTGAAATGCTCGCTTTGACCCTTGTCATAACTATCTTCGATTGACACGCTAGAAGTAGATCATCCACATAAACAAGAACAAGAAACAGATTACCTTCAATATCTTTCTTATATAGACATTGCTCGCTTTCGCATTGTGAAAAACCCAGTTCTTGTAGAGTTGCGTCTAGTTTGGAATTCCATTCCCTTCCAGACTGCTTTAGGCCATAAATTGCCTTGTTAAGTTTTAACACCTTCTCTTCACTTCGTTTGTCTTCATAACCTTTGGGCTGTTTCATATAGATCACGTCTTTTAGCTCGCTGTTCAAATATGCTGTGCATACATCCATCTGATGCAGATGTAACTTTAACTCAGCAGCCAATGCCAGTACTAAACGTATAGTCTCAAACCGGCAGACTGGAGAAAAAGTGTCTACATAGTTCACGCCGTATTTCTGTGAANCTGCTTGACACCCGCCCAATGTTCGCTATGCGGGTCCTTGTTGCGCTGTGCCCACTTCGCGACAGAATGAAAAATGTCTGGCCTCGTAGAAAGCGCTAGCCACATCAGCGCCCCGATCGTAGACTGATATAATGTTGGATCTACCCTTGCACAACTGTCTTCATCACACGCCGCTTGGAAACCTACGTCCAATGGTGTTGAAGCTCGTCTACAAAACTCAATACCATGCTGCACCAATAACTCTTTGATATATTGCGATTGCCCAACAGATATTTTGCCTAGCTCGCCTTCTCGCTCAATTTGCATTCCCAGAAACATTTGAAGAGGACCCTTGTCAACGCACTCAAACTTCTCTGAAATGCTCGCTTTGACCCTTGTCATAACTCTCTTCGATTGACACGCTAGAAGTAGATCATCCACATAAACAAGAACAAGAAACAGATTACCTTCAATATCTTTCTTATATAGACATTGCTCGCTTTCGCATTGTGTAAAACCCAGTTCTTGTAGAGTTGCGTCTAGTTTGGAATTCCATTCCCTTCCAGACTGCTTTAGGCCATAAATTGCCTTGTTAAGTTTTAACACCTTCTCTTCACTTCGTTTGTCTTCATAACCTTTGGGCTGTTTCATATAGATCACGTCTTTTAGCTCGCTGTTCAAATATGCTGTGCATACATCCATCTGATGCAGATGTAACTTTAACTCAGCAGCCAATGCCAGTACTAAACGTATAGTCTCAAACCGGCAGACTGGAGAAAAAGTGTCTACATAGTTCACGCCGTATTTCTGTGAACACCCCTTTGCCACCAGACGTGCTTTATACCGCTCAATATCACCATTTTTATTCTTTTTCAGAGCGTATACCCACTTACAGCCGATTGCTGACTGCCCTTTCGGTAAATCTACCAACGACCATGTATTATTTGCTGTTAGAGCGTGGTATTCTGTCGTCATCGCCTCGCGCTACAAATCTGCTTGCTCACCAGCTTGTGCTTCCTCAAACGTCTGAGGAACCTGCACCTCATTGGTGCCCATCGCATTCAAAACATTGAATGCCTTCCTTGGTCGACCTGCCTTGCCGGTACGAATCAACTTCGGCCTACCACGACCAACCTTCTCAACGTTCTCTTCTGCGCTGGCATACTCGTCACTTGCATTTTCATCGCTACTTGCATACTCTTTTCTAGCCACTGTTTCACTGCCGTCGATTCCTAGATCTGCTGGAACTTCTACTGTATTTGGAAGGTCAAATGAAATTTTTTCGCACCCAAATGCTTTGCAATCTGTCTCATCAAATAAAAGGTCGCGTTTTTCAACAACTTGCCGTATACTAGCATCATATAACCTGTACGCCTTTGACACCATCGAATAGCCAACCATTCGATATTGCTTTCCCTTAGCTTGAAACTTTTTACGCTGCGTTTTATCTAATGCTACCGCTACTGAGCCAAATACACGCAAATGCTTCACTGATGGTTTTTTGCCAAACCATGCTTCATATGGCGTCATATTGCCCAACGCCCGTGTCGAAGAACGATTCCGCAAGTAAGCAGCAGTTGCAACTGCCTCTGCCCATAACGCTTCACACATGCCCGAATGCACTAGCAAACTCCTGGCCATNAGCAAGTAAGCAGCAGTTGCACCTGCCTCTGCCCATAACGCTTCACACATGCCCGAATGCACTAGCAAACTCCTGGCCATTTCCACCAGGGTACGGTTTGCTCGTTCCGCCACGCCATTATGCTGCGGAGTGTAGGGTACTGTCAACTGGCGCACCATACCGTGTTTCTGCAAGTATTCACTGAATGCCTTGTTAACATACTCACGCCCATTATCACTTCTGACGGCCTTCACCTTTCTGCCAGTTTGTCGTTCTACCATTGTGCAAAATGATATGAATTTTTCATAGACTTCGTCCTTAGTTTTAAGAAAATAAACAAATATTCGCCTTGACATGTCGTCGATAAACGTCAAAAAGTATTTCGATCCACCAATCGATGCTTTCTCGAAAGGTCCACATACGTCTGTATGTATCAATTCTAATAAGTTTTGCGATCTGTTCTCACTTGCACTTGGGAATGGTTGTGTGTGGATTTTGCTTGTCATACACGTTTGACACGCCGGCTTCGCAGAAAAATTTACTTTTTCTATACCACTCACCATTGCATTGTTTGACATCTCCGCTAAACTTGTATAGTTTAGATGCCCATACCTGTTGTGCCAAACGACCGCATCTATCTGTGTTGTGTTAAAACAACTATTGCGTTCAATGTCGAGCACAAATAATTTGCTGTTCTTTCTTACACGCATAATTTCAACGCCTTGTTTCATTATCGCTGCATAGTCACTGCCAAAGTTGACTGCGCATCCCGCCTCGACTGCACGACCAACCGATATGAAGTTGCCTCGCATACACGGAACGTACAAAACATCTTTTAATGTTAGCTCACACATGTTTGTCACAAGTTTGACATCACCTTTGCCCTCAGCACAGAGGCTGTGGTCACCAGCCAACGCAATCCACTCTGTATGGTCAACGAAGTTTGAAAACAAATTTCGGTCGCAACACATATGCGACGTCGCACCGCTGTCTAAGCACCACTTTGTTCTGTCGAACGAATTGCAATCCGAAGCACCCAATACTGTGAACGAACACTGTTTTTTTTGTTGTTTCGTTGATTCGACTTTCTTCGCCGGACAGTTGACTTTGAAATGCCCTCACTGGCCACATTGAAAGCAAATTACATCTTTTTTGTTACCTTTTTCTCTCTTTCTACCGCTGCTCTGCGTCGACTTCGCTGCAAACGCTTTCTGGCCGTTAACTTCGTGTTGTATATGCTCGTACATTTCACCTCGACGCTCACCTTCTTCCAGAAGTTTCAATTTTAAAATATCGACTGGTGGCAGGCTGTCCCTAGTCTCCATCGCTATCACGAAATTTTCGAATTCCTTCGGTAGACTGGACAACAAGATGATGGCAATTAGCTCCTGGTTGAGCTCTATACCAACTTCGGCCAACTTGTCCATGATGGTTGTGAAGTTATTCAAATAAGCAGCTACATTCTCACCCTCTGTCATTTTGAGACTCAGCAACTTTTTGTATAGAGAAACTTTTCTCACAGGGCCGCTTGGCTGGTAGACTTCTTTAAGTCGCTTCCATGCATCCGCCGCTGACTTGCAATGCCGCAAATAATTGAACTGTGACGGCTTCACACTTAATGTGACCATGGCCAAAGCCTTTTCATCCTGTGCTATCCACTTTGACAATTCCTCACCACTCACAGCTTCCCGCTTGGACTCCCCCGATGCCACCTTCCACAATTCAGCATGCACCAACACGCTTCGCATCTGAACGCTCCAAGAATCATAATTCTTTTCGTCCAGCTTCTCGATTTGGTACATCGAACTCATGTTGCTTTGCGTATTTGTATGTTTTAGCTTTTACTAGGCCACGCGCGATCTGGGCCCATAACCTGATGAAAAATCGTGGTTACCCAAATACATATAACTCGCAATGAAATAAAAATACGATGTTCACTGTTCAACGTTTAATTCGGGAGTAAATTAATGGTAGACATAACATGAACATAAGAGTGAAACAGTCGCATTGTTACATAAGCAGGATTGCATTTAAAAGTATTATATTTCAACAGCTCAGAAAATAAAACTTATTTTTTTTTGTGTTCCTTCAAGCAATGGCATAAAAGGCCAACGACTTGCGAGCTTTATCGCCAAAGCCGCTTTGGTGGTTATTGAGACAAAGAAAGGAATGTTGTTTAAGCTTTTTAACCTCACAGGTAATAGCGTATGCGTAAATAGACAGGGCTCGGCTGCATTGAAGTCTTAACGCCACTGTGGAGTGGCAATGAAAATACTGAGAGCAAGATACTTGGGCAGAAACAAAGCCAAAGGCAACGACAAAACCACAGACACTCACAACCTACTACATTTATTGAAGGATTGAGCCAATGATGAAGATGAAGAACAGGACAAAGTTAAAGGTAAATAAAAAGACAAGGCAGATGAAGATGAAGATGAAGATGAAGATGAAGATGAAGATGAAGATGAAGATGAAGATGAAGATGAAGATGAAGATGAAAATGAAGCTGAAGAGGAGGAGGAAGGTGATCTGAGATTAAGAAGTTTCAACAACATCCGTGAGATTAAGAAGTTTCAACAACATTCTTCTTATTCTTAGTCGCAATAACCACCTAAGCGGTTTTGGCGATAAAGCTCGCAAGTCGTTTCCCTTTTATGCCATTGCTTGAAGGAACACAAAAAAAATTACGTTTTATTTTCTGAGCAAAAAATACAACTCAAGAAATAACGATCCTTTTTCAGCCATAAATAAATAAAACTTAAAAACTAACGATTATTTTCCGACCAAAAAATAAAACTCAAAAAAACCATTATTTTCCGAGCAAAAATTAAAACTAAAATGAACCGATAATTTTCCGAGTAAAAAATAAAACTAAAAAAATAACCATTATTTTAAGAGCAAAAAAATAAAACTCAGAAAACAACCATTATTTTCCGAGCAAAAAGTAAAGCTCAAAAAATAACGATTGTGTTTAGAGCAAAAAATAAAACTTAAAAAATGATTATGTGTTGAGCAAAAAATAAAACTCAGTTAATACCCTGTAGTCAAATGTACTAGTTGTAAACTACCTCACAACTAGTATGAACTGCATGCCCAACTAGTCAGCCAACTATCTTTTTTCCATGCAATCAACTGGTATTTTTAACACGGGGATGTCCTACGAGATGGCAATTGTCAGATTTCGGTCAGAAATATATCAGTCGCATACTAGTTCAAAATAGACAGAAAAATACTAGTATAATCATAGGCCAAAATGACTACTTTGGAAGTCAAAAAATATAATAAATTCATGAATATACAATAAAAAGCTTTTGATTAAGTACACTTTAATACATTACACAATTTTATGTAGTGTTAAATTTTTTGAGTATTTATTAAAAGGAAAAATAAATACATAAATATTTCAACTTTCGAACATAAATTTAAATGAATTTTCGATTAAATTATATTAAAAGTAAAAGCTTGAATATGGAAAACATTTAGGTAAAAAATAAAAAGATACCTTAGTTAATTTTTGAGTGAACTAAGTGAATAAAAAATATTTAAAAGGAAAAATAAGTGTTTAAAATTAGAGATTTGGATAAGAATAAAATAAATAAATAATTCAAGCAGTTATTAAAGATTCTTAATATGTGTCTATACTTTGGCTTGTTGATTGATAATTGAAATTAATCAAATAATTATATTAATCGTGTAATTAAAAAATGTCAAAAATAATAAAATAATGATGTAATTAAAGTTAACGAATTAATTAAAATATTTTGTTTAAGTAATTAATTATTAATCATTAAGCAGGTGCCAATGTCGGTATTCGTCGGTCCGTTAAACGGTTATCCAAAAAACATGGTTTAATTAATAATCAATATGAATATTAATCATTATTTAACAGGTATGGTAAAATTGCGAGTACGTACTCGCTTTAACGGTTTACCATATACTCATATAAAAGTTATAATATTTTGAGTACTCTATTGTATTAAACTGTCGAAGTGAAATAAAACTGGGCATGAATAAATCTTTTTGTACTTACTACAAGTCTGATCACTTTTGAACTAGTTCGGTTTCAGTCAGGAAATTCTGGTTGTAAACTAGTATTTTTCCTAACTACACCATTTCCAGTAGTAAATGCGAAAGCGTCAAATGAAATTGCGAAAGCGTCATTTGGAAATTAGAATAGTCAATTGTAAATGCGATATCGTCATTTCAAATTGAGAATAGTCAATTGTAAATGAGAAAGCGTCAATTGTAAATGAGAAAGTGTCATTTGTAAATGAGAATAGTCAATTGTAAATGAGAAAGCGTCAATTGAAAATAAGAACAGTAAATTGTAAATGAGAAAGTGTCAAATGAAAATGCGAAAGCGTCATTAGGAAATGAGAAACACGTTTTTATTCAGAAATTANATTTAAAAGGAAAAATAAGTGTTTAAAATTAGAGATTTGGATAAGAATAAAATAAATAAATAATTCAAGCAGTTATTAAAGATTCTTAATATGTGTCTATACTTTGGCTTGTTGATTGATAATTGAAATTAATCAAATAATTATATTAATCGTGTAATTAAAAAATGTCAAAAATAATAAAATAATGATGTAATTAAAGTTAACGAATTAATTAAAATATTTTGTTTAAGTAATTAATTATTAATCATTAAGCAGGTGCCAATGTCGGTATTCGTCGGTCCGTTAAACGGTTATCCAAAAAACATGGTTTAATTAATAATCAATATGAATATTAATCATTATTTAACAGGTATGGTAAAATTGCGAGTACGTACTCGCTTTAACGGTTTACCATATACTCATATAAAAGTTATAATATTTTGAGTACTCTATTGTATTAAACTGTCGAAGTGAAATAAAACTGGGCATGAATAAATCTTTTTGTACTTACTACAAGTCTGATCACTTTTGAACTAGTTCGGTTTCAGTCAGGAAATTCTGGTTGTAAACTAGTATTTTTCCTAACTACACCATTTCCAGTAGTAAATGCGAAAGCGTCAAATGAAATTGCGAAAGCGTCATTTGGAAATTAGAATAGTCAATTGTAAATGCGATATCGTCATTTCAAATTGAGAATAGTCAATTGTAAATGAGAAAGCGTCAATTGTAAATGAGAAAGTGTCATTTGTAAATGAGAATAGTCAATTGTAAATAAGAAAGCGTCAATTGAAAATGTGAATAGTCAATGGTAAATGAGAAAGCGTCAATTGTAAATGAGAATAGTCAATTTGAATTGAGAATAGTCAATTGTAAATGAGAAAGCGTCAAAGGAAAATGCGAAAGCGTCAGTTGTAATTGAGAATATTCAATTGTAAATGGGAAAGCGTCAAATGAAAAAGTGAAAGCGTCACTTGGAAATGAGAAATAAAAGTAAAATAATTGCGTACTGCATATATAATATGTAGATGATTTAAAGTCGCTTATCACTGATAATACTTAATCAATTACGTCGCTATAAAACGCGTTTGAAAACGGGATTTTAAAGTTTTCAGAAGGTTATGTTCTTCATCTTTGCTGTTTGCAATCTACGTTAGATAAGAATTTAGGAAAATAAAGCTGACCATTATTCGGATGAAAACTATGTCGGCCGAATTCCGAAAAACTTCACGAGTGACTTACATATTGAACACCGTCTTTAAAAGAGTCACAACTCAAAATTTGGTGTTTTTGAAATAATGCGCTAAAAATGTACACAGAGCTTTTGTTTACCTTTCAGCAAAAGCTGGAGCAAATTTGTGTTATAATTTGTTAAAAAAAAAAACTAAGGTAAAGTCGCCCTTGCTCATATGATTAGCATCTGCTACGAAATAGTTTTTCGTATTTTCTGACGAACGTATTATTTTGAGTTGTGACTCTTTTTAAGTCGGTGTGCAATATATACATATAAATGTATGTATGTAGGTCACCATGACCTTCTTGAATCTGTTTAAACTTTGTAATAAGTCTAAAGACAGAAATTTAATTAAAATGACCATGAATTGATTAAACAAAAACTGTGGGCTTTTATTACAACAATGATTGACCAGACGCTTTAATGACTGGGAAAAACATCGGAAGAGCTTGGATCTGAAGCTAAGATGTATCCATTGTATGTCTCGGATCAATGTAGCTCCATCCAGAACACTCTTCTGTTTTCTTTTCTCAGTTATTTTACCCTGGCGGAAGACGCGAAAGCTACAATTACCGGAGGAGACTCCTTCCATGTAAATGCTTTATCTTTACAAGATATGCAAGTTGGGACATAATAAACTCGCATTTTTAATAAAATCTAAATAATTTCTGAATAAAAACGTGTTTCTCATTTCCTAATGACGCTTTCGCATTTTCATTTGACACTTTCTCATTTACAATTTACTGTTCTTATTTTCAATTGACGCTTTCTCATTTACAATTGACTATTCTCATTTACAAATGACACTTTCTCATTTACAATTGACGCTTTCTCATTTACAATTGACTATTCTCAATTTGAAATGACGATATCGCATTTACAATTGACTATTCTAATTTCCAAATGACGCTTTCGCAATTTCATTTGACGCTTTCTCATTTACAACTGGAAATGGTGTAGTTTGGGGTTTCACTGCAGGGTAACTATTAAAAACTGATTTTTGTAATAAAAATTAAAACCGTTACGGTCCCTGGAGAGAACAGTCCTAGTAGCGTTGATTCTGTCAAAAGAGGACATTGAGGCTTCCTCTCTCCCACAGGGACTCAAACGGTGGTCGGTGAATTATTTGAGTGGTCGACATTCGTCAGTCGTTTTTAGAGACAAAACAGGAAAAACGACTGCTTGATAGTGGCGTCTGGGAATGAAATTCATGACTTGTGCTAGAAAGTAAACGGCTATCTCTCCGAGCTTTCTCGCTTCCTCACTGCCAGGAGCCTAACCCTCTACGCTACGAAGTCTTCGACAATCTTTTTTACCACCTGGACGAAGGAGGTCAGACTGCAGCTTGGTATTCACGTCCACGGCGAACCAATTTCGATGGTGTATGACCCAAAAATCCTCGGAGTTACCTTCGACAGTCTGCTCTCCTTCTCGGCGAATACAACCACTATTTATTTATTTTTTTATTTGAGTCTTCCGAAAACATTGGTTTCTTTCATACCACGCTTGCAAGTTAAACTTAGGTGTTTAGTTGAATAATAGAAAGAGTCTTAATCTAAATTCTGACTCATTGACATTAAAATCTGACATCCCTTTAAAACAATTACATAATGGTATACACCTATTAATTGGATCATTACTTATATGGTTTGCCTTGTGGGTCCTATCAACCAAAAATCTATTTATACGCAGATTAGGCGGTTTATGTAAAGGAAAATATAATATTTTGAAAGTTCAGAACAGTTTATCTTACCGGATAATATTTGAAAGACAAACAAAATGGAGTTGGATGTTCGCCTATCGCTTAGGGACTACACCATAGCAGTTTTCTTCTGGCCTTATAAGGTGGAAGATCACTAGTCCACCCCATTTTTTTAATTACATATTTAGTTATGGATCGTTGGATCCGTTCTATTCGATTCGAGTGACTGCAGTAAGATGGTTTCCAAATGACAGAACAGTATTCGATGACACTACGAACCATTGATGTATTAAGCGCTTTAATGGTCATAGGGTGCCCCGTGAAATATGCAATGCCAGGATTTGCACAATTCTTCATAGCTGAATTGCTGAATATTTTAACTGCATTACCAACGTACCTAGAATCGCGGTGACAAGAACTGGTAAAATTTTTTGGTAATACAATTTTCCGGTTACAAAATCTTCGGTAACGTGCAGAATAGACCTGTAAGGCGGCAGTTAAACTCTTTTTAATTGAAAATTAGACCCAAAAAATGCTGCCTCTTCCTTCTCTCGCCAGAAAAAAAAAACGCTAAAGCATTCTTCTTGCATTTATTTCAATCAATGGAGTTCCAGGAACAAGTATATTAAAAAACATATCAAGTATTTGAACCATTTCCGCCTTAAAAAGTTTATTTAGTCGAAAAAGTACCGAAATTACTAATTTTTTCATTGTCACTCAAAAAAAATCATAATTGTTTTATTAATAACTTTGGGAAGTTTTCAAATAGAATGTTCATATCAGAGGCATTGGAAGTTGGCATGAAATACAACAACATATCTGTCAAGTTCCAAGAGCTTAACACGAAATTAAAAAAAATGCCAGCATGCATAATATTTACATATCTGTCGCAGCTATCTTGTAATTTTTAAAATTTTACGTTTTTTTTCAATTTCAATAATTTTAGATACTTCAAAATGTTAAAGTTAAACGGTGAAAATGTTCTCATTGCCAAAACGAACGAATCTAGTGCAATAAAACTAGTGTGTTAGCAAATGAAAAAAAATACATTGATTAAAAATGACTGTGAGTTGAGAAACTAAAATACAATTTTTACAATTTTTACTGGCATCATCGAAATTCATTCTAAAATGGTTATTTACATGTATATATGCATAAGGAATACTTTATAAAAATCTTAAAGGCCAATATTTAAATACTTTTAAATAATATGACTTTTAAGTTAAGGCGTGCGGGAAAACGTCTTAGCTGACTGGGTATGGTGCTACGAGGCATATACGTACATACGCTACTACGGGTATATGAGCACGAGTGATTATTTTTACTTTGTTTAGTATAATAATAATAATCCCAACGGGTAGGGGCGCAGTCCGCATGACGTACGGAACCAATATTTTAAATTTTTGCGCCGAGTCACGAAAATCAGGAGATCAAATACTGTTCAGCTACAGAACTAAATTCATCAGCTGATTTTATGTCTTTATGTTAATAATTATTAATAATTATTAATTATTATAATTCATTTATTGAGAGAGGAGAGTATCGCTTTCTTAATGCTGAAAATCGGATCTGATATATCGTCGATCGAATAAAGAAACAGTGTAAATGCCACATACACTATTATTCGATAATTGCACCATTGGATAGACAATCCTTTAATCTATTAGAAAAATCTTTAGTTTTCTTAAATATCTCTTTGGCTCACTAATTTATTCCCGAAAAACGAAATTGTATTTGTATGGTTTGTAATGGTTTATAAAAACTTGCAATTCGTTTTTCTCAAAACTATACTTTTCATGTTACACTATTTCATTATTCCAGCGACGATATAAAACGAGTTGGTATATGAATTAAAATCCTGGCGTAACCAAAATTACGCAATTCAAAATTACAAGCTTTCAGAATTAGGGGACAAAAGTGTCTTGATACACGAGAGGGAACATTAAGGCTAACATCAGCCAGAAGAGACGGACTTGAAATTGAGCATGTCAGTAATTTAACCATAAGAATTATACCAAACATTTCCCTGCGACTGACAAGTGTAGGAAGGTTAATAAGTTTTAAGCGACTCGTATAAGGTGGAAGTTTATATTGAGAATCCCATCGGAAATTTCTGAAAGCAAGCAAGTCCATTTTTTAATGTCCATTGTTAATAATTTCCTAATCTGTAAATGCAGTTTTCTTCCTTAGTTCGTCTTGTTTCAGTACTAATAATCGGCCAGTTTCCAAATAAAGCTTTTGCAGACTTATAGAATCTTTTGGGACTTACCACATTTTCTCTTTATGATTTTCTTCTTTTAATGTGGACGTATTTTTTTTTTATTGTTAAAAGATTTATTTAGATGTTTATTTCTAATATATTTTATTGTTTTAAAATGAATAATAACCTAATACAGTTTTATTGCATTGCTGTTAACAAAAATAACAATTTTAAGTCGTAAGTTTAGAAGTACTAGTGTTCGCCCAGCGGTTGAAATTCGACCTTTTAAATTAAGGGGAGTTGAATTGAGCTGAACCGAGTTGAGTTTAGTTGAGTTGATTGAAGTGAATTGAGCTGAAATGCCTTGAGCAACATAACAGAATATAACATAATATAACATAACATATCACAACACAATACAATACAACACAACACAATACAGTACAACCAAATACAACACAACACAACACAAAACAGTACAACAAAACGCAATACAAGACAATACAACACAACACCACACAATACAACATAACATGTCATTCTTCAATTGTACCTTTTTCTCTTTTTTGTCTCTACCTTTATATCTATCTTTGTCTCTGCCGATTTTTTATCTTTTCATTTTTATATTTATCACTTCCTTAATTTTAATTCAGATTTTTATCTGTATTCTTTTCTTTGTCTGAATATTCACCCACACCTTTGCTACTATATTAAGTATTTAAATTTACCTTCCTCTTTGTCTTTATGTTTAGGTTTCTTTACTTTTATTTTAATCTCTGCTTTTATCTTTTTTCTTCTACATACTCAACTTTACCTTCTTCCTTGTTTGAGTCTCAATCTATTCATGTACATAAATATATCTTATTCCTAAACTGCTAAGCTAAGCACGTTTCTGTAATTCAGTATGAATATTAAATCATACATTTAGGAGCCATTTCCGGCCCAACCATGTACATGTATGGCACTGGTATTGGTGTCACTTTTGAATTGATTTTTTCGCTTTATATTAAACTTATTTGAAATTTTAAAAACTGCCTGCACATCAGCATCAAAATACTTTTCTAATGATATATAATTGTTTATACTTAGAAGTATAGTTTAGCCGTAAAGTCGTAAATTTAGAAGTATAAGTTTGGGCGTAAATTGTCATTTCAACTTTCTCTAAACTACGTTTGCATGATAAGCAGGGGTGTTTTCCCGATTTTAAACGTGTTCGATAATTTGATATAGTTGAACCAAGTTTGGTAGAAATCGATAAAATGATTACTGAGATACACCTTTGTAGTCATAAAGCAGGCGGTGCCAGGCCGGTTCCTAAAAGTCTATCACAGTCTTATTTATTGTTAAGAGATTGTTGTAGGTATTAACTTGGTGTAAATTTGCGTCCCCAGTTATTGAAATATCAGAGTTTCCGTATTTCTGAAATTTACCGTTACGTATACAGGAAGCGTGTGTAATTTTGGTCCGATTCGCATAATTTTCAACGAATTGCTTTTCCGTACCAAGGTTATTAAGTAGAAATTGATTAAATAAAATAAACTTTTTAAAATACAACGCTCTTATAAATGGACTACAAATTAGAAAATAATATTTCTCAGTCCTATATAATTTGTTTTGATAACGTTTGATTTTGAAATTTTAGCAAAAGTCATTATAAACAATTAATGAGATTGAAAATTAAAAGCGTTGGTCACATGTAATCTATCTATATATTAATACGCTAACATAAATTTTGTCTCCGTTCGTTTGGCGATTCTACCAAACCGATTTCAAAACCAAGAACACCGTTGGAAAGGCATTTTTCCGTAGATGAGCAGAGTTTTTATGGTTTCGCAATTGGTTGAAAATTACGGCCAAAACCGTCGTTTAAACATTTCGTATTTGTGTATAGATGTTGCTGCAACATGTTCAATTTGACATGTTTCGCATGTTGTTTCACTTCGCATTTGAAATTAAGCTTTGAAATAAAGATAAATATGAAGATGAAGAAATAAATGATAACGATGAAGTAAAAAAAGAAGGCAAAAGTGAAGATAAAGACGAAAATGGAGACAATGGCAGATACATAAAAACTAGGGTAACTGAAAGGGTAAGAACATTTCTTGAATTTATGAAGTGAAACTTCTTTAGCGTCAGTTGGTTGGTTGGGAGTAAATTGTCAAATTCAAGGGGAATAAAGCACATGGAAGTGGTTCTCAGCGGTTTAGCGGTTTGAGAATAAAAACAAAAACAAAGATGCCTAGAGGTACGGGCAAAAACGAAGATCAAAGTAAATTTAAACACTTTAAGTTAAAGGAGAAGAGGAATATGCAAAAATAAAGATAAATATGAAGAAAAGGATGAGGATGAAAATCGATATTGTTATCGATATAAAACTTGATATTTTTATAGATATAATAATCGATATTGCTTTGATAAAGTAATCGATATTGTTATCGATACTGTTATTGATTAAATAACCTTAATCGATATAATAATCAATATAATAATCGATATTGCTATCGATACAATAATGGACATTGTTATGGGTATAATAATCGATTAAATAATTGATTTTGTTATCGATTTAGTCATTTATATTATTAACGATATGTACAATAATCGATACTGATGATTGATATATTTATCGATGAATTAATCGATTTTACAATCTTTGTACTTTTTTAATATGTTTATGGATATTGTTATAGGTATTTTTATCGACACAGTTATAAACAGGGTTATCGATATACTAATCGGAACATGGAATGTGATCACATTACATGACATCACATCACATTTTATCACATGATATGAAGAGACATCACATGATATTACATGACATAATATGATATCACATCACACGATATCACGTGACATGACATTAGATGATATGACATCACATTATATGGCATTACATGACATCATATGATATGACATCACATTATATGGCATGACATCATATGAATTGACATCACATGATATGACATCATATGACATGACATCAGAGGATATTAACGAAGGTTTTAGTACTAAATAAAACGAGTTTTGTTTTTAGATGCAACTTCGCATGTCGCATAACAAAATCTGTCCTGTTCTTTATTGAAATCATCTTATTTATACTCTAACATCTTATGTACTACTTATTTACTACAATACAATTACAACACAATTACTTAAAATTCTTACTAGCTGAATCTCTCGCTTGCACATATGAGCATGCATTCATATGTGCCTAGCTCAAAGCATAGCTCAGTGAAGTCACCAACACACACACAACCATTTCTAATGTGGAGCTACAAGCAATGCGTCCACAGACATATCTACATGTACCAAGCGTGAAGGTGCTAGCAGCGCAGTCGTACATATTTACATACATAGAGCTAGCGCATGCACCAGATATAGCTTGTGCCGCTTGTGTGTTTAGCGTGTGAAAATAACAAAGTAAGGAATTTGTTTATGCTGCAAAAATGCATAACACAGGCGTGTGGCTTTGTTGTTGTTAGTGACTTATTCTGATATACTACACCTCCTTTCCTAAAAAAAATCGTGAATACATATGAACGATTTTAGAACTGTAATGCAGTTGAGTGGATTTATTTTCTTTTGTAACGGGTGATTTTTTTGAGGTTAGGATTTTCATGCATTAGTATTTGACAGATCACGTGGGATTTCAGACATGGTGTCAAAGAGAAAGATGCTCAGTATGCTTTGACATTTCATCATGAATAGACTTACTAACGAGCAACGCTTGCAAATCATTGAATTTTATTACCAAAATCAGTGTTCGGTTCGAAATGTGTTGAATGTGTGAAAAGTTGGCAGAAAATCCGCTTTTTTATCGACAAATTTTGTTCAGCGATGAGGCTCATTTCTGGTTGAATGGCTTCGTAAATAAGCAAAATCATGCGATTTGACGCCTTTAGACTATTTTTTGTGGGGCTACGTCAAGTCTAAAGTCTACAGAAATAAGCCAGCAACTATTCCAG
>NW_016157351.1:80385-84778 GCF_001687245.7 Rhagoletis zephyria | reverse complement strand
CAGTTATCGAAATTGGTCGAGTTAGCGAATTTTGTTGAGTTATCGAATTTTAGTGTTCTTGAAATTCATCGAACTATCGATATGCATCAAATCATTGAAATTTAGCGATAAACTTGAATGTATCGGGTCAATTCCAAGTCCTGCTGAAGTCCTCCAAAGACCTTCTCAGATAAAAAAAATTTTGTTACGTTTTAGCAGATTTTCCGGTTAGTTAATTTGTACCGTATAAGTTTTGCTACGTGTTAAGTTAGAAAACCTCTCCAAGGCTTCTAAAACTAGAAAAACTGTCGAATTTCGACAGCAACTGGCACTCTAGTATATATAAATGTGAATGTCTGTTTGTTTATTACCTTATAACTTCTGAACCGCGGCACACTTATATGCTTTTACCACGGGAAGGTTATAGGCATAGAGAAACTGGAAAAGAGGGCGTGGCACCTCCTATACTAACTAAAATTTTCATATTGTATATCTCTTGAAATATTTGCGGTAGAGCATTGGAACATTGCTGTCGAGATAAATAAAATTAATTCCATATTCATGGGAAAAATTGTCGGTATTGGAAAAGGGGACGTGGCACCTCCCATAGGCGTGAATTATTTAATCAGCTCTAACTTCGGAACCGCAAGTCACATGAACTTGAAATTTGGTATGCAAACATATCTATGGTAGGTGCTTATAGTAAGGTATATATAAATTAGTTTGTTTAGGGGCGTATCACTTAATATAGGCTTGGAATTTTTTATCAGCCATAACTTCGGAACCACAAGTCACATGCCCCTTTGATTCCTTCTGGCGTGGGGTGAAACCCGCGGGTAAAAGCTAATAGACCTATAAATTCAGGTCTGTTACATGCGCCCCACGCTTTTCATTTTCAATCTCATAAATGGTTTATAATGACTTTTGCTAAAATTTCAAAATCAAAAGTTATCAAAACATATTCTATGGGACTGAGAAATATTATTTTCAAATTTTTAGTCCATTTAGAAAAGCGTTGTATATTAAAAAGTTTTATTTATTTAAACATAACCCTTTGTGATCTATCATACAGGTATGAAGAGATCCAACGTAGAAAATTAGGTTGAAGACCAAGCGTTGGAATCGTGATTTTTTTTTATAAAAAACTGAAGATAATGCATGTTCTAAGATAAGTGTGCCTTCATTTTCACCCAAAAACACGTTTTTATCATGTACCAAGTAGTGAGATTTGCACATATGAGCTAATTACAGGGAGTTTTTTTTTCAGAAATCACCTCAGGATGGCATCACCTTTCTGACTCACGCAGCTTTCGCTCCAAGGTCATGGAAGTGATTTTCCTTAAAACTCTACTTCAATTTGGCTACTTTGGCTTCAGAAGAGGGCACAGTAGGTTAGGTTAGGTTAGGTTAGAGTGGCTGACCCGCGCAGAGCGCGGAGCACACGTGGACTGGAAAAGCCCGTTGTGATACCACTGGCCGACGCCATTTGCTTCTTTCCCTCCCTTAGTAACCCTTGAACCACCGAGTGCGTTTTATATAGCACAAAAAGTCGAGAACGTTCGCCGAGTTCAAATCGGCTAAACAATCTACAAAGTACTTGTTGAAGAATTGGTTGCGCATGTTGGCCAGGGCGGGACAATGGCAGAGATAGTGTTCGATGGTCTCCAATTCCTCCTCGTCTCTGCAACTGCGGCAGCAATCGTTGGTGAGGTATCCTAACCTCTTTCCTTGTGTTCCCATCAGGCAGTGTCCGGTGATTACCCCGAGTCCAGCCGGGTGAGAGCTATGGATCGCTTTACATCAATCTTTGGCCATATTTGCCTGGTAATATGGCAGGTGGTTTCCACAGCCCATCTTATATTTACCTCCTCAACGAGTTTCGCCTTTAGTCTGTGTTTGCAGGAGGTTAGAGGTATGCCCGCATTCCGAGCAGAATTGACTACAGATATTTCCGTCCCCCTCCTTGCCAGCTCGTCGGCTAGGCAGTTGCCAGGGATGTCCATGTGTCCAGGGACCCATACAACAGTCAAGGAGCATTTTGATGCCAGCAGGTTGAGAGTCTTCCTGCATTCGATGGCTACTTTGGACGTTGCTTCGTTAGAATTGAGAGATTTGATAGCAGCCTGGCTGTCAGAATAGATAGAGATAGGCCGTCCTGGAGGGGCGGAGGTTATAACCCACCGAGCCGCCTCCATTATGGCGTTTAATTCCGCTTGAAAAACGCTGCAATAGCCCGGTAAGCGAAAACTGAGATTTAGCGCGAGTTCGCCAGAGTAGATCCCGCTACCCACTCTTTTGGTAAGCTCGAAACCATCTGTATATATGGCCGTAGACCCTGGGTTCAGGTCTGCGGCCCTTTCCCACTCGTTCCTCTCTGCGATTCTTGTAGAGAATTTGTTATCTAAACAGAGTAGAGGAGTGGTATAATCTATTTGTCGCAGATTATCCGGTAGAGTTTCAAGTACTTTTGCGTGCCCGAATCTGAGGTCTCTCCACAGCCGCACTACAGCCAGCCTGAAATTTGCCGAAGAGATCCACAGGTGGAAGATTTNAGCCCGGTAAGCGAAAACTGAGATTTAGCGCGAGTTCGCCAGAGTAGATCCCGCTACCCACTCTTTTGGTAAGCTCGAAACCATCTGTATATATGGCCGTAGACCCTGGGTTCAGGTCTGCGGCCCTTTCCCACTCGTTCCTCTCTGCGATTCTTGTAGAGAATTTGTTATCTAAACAGAGTAGAGGAGTGGTATAATCTATTTGTCGCAGATTATCCGGTAGAGTTTCAAGTACTTTTGCGTGCCCGAATCTGAGGTCTCTCCACAGCCGCACTACAGCCAGCCTGAAATTTGCCGAAGAGATCCACAGGTGGAAGATTTAAGATTATTTCCAGAGATTTGGTGGGTGTGGTGGGCAGGGCTCCCGTGACGAGCATGGCAGCCGTCCTCTGCACACGTTCCACCTTGGCTCTGGATACGGTGTTGTTTAGCGCAGGCCACCATACGGTGACCCCGTAGAAAAGGATGGGTCTTATCACAGCTGTGTACATCCAGTGTACTATATGTGGTTTTATTCCCCATTTTTTGCCTATAGCCGCCTTGCAGGCATACAGGGCAGTATTGGCCTTCCTGGAGCGATCTTCAATGTTTCGCTTCCAGTTCAGCTTCCTGTCCAGAATAAACCAAGGTATTTCACCTCGGTCGAGAGAGTAAGTGCCACCCCGTTTAGGGTGGGAGGTTTAAATAAGGGAGCTTTATACTTCCTTGTGAAAAGTACCATTTCTGTCTTGGCAGGATTGACACTAAGTCCACATTCCTTGGACCAGATGTTTACCAGACCGAGTGCGTTTTGCAATAACTCACTCAGGACCTGAAGATGTTTGCCCGTGGCAACGATTGCTATGTCATCGGCGTACGCTATGACTTGACAACCGGTGCTCTTTAGGCTTAGAAGTATGGTGTTCACTGTTAGATTCCAGAGTAGAGGGGAGAGAACGCCCCCTTGGGGGGTGCCCCTGGTCACATACTTTGTAATGGAACCTTCCCCCAGTTCTGATAGAATAGTTCTCTTTCCGAGAAGGAGTTCAACAAAATCCACCAGACCTCGCTGCACCCCCGCCATGAGAAGGGAGTTAACAACAGACTTCGGGTAGACGTTGTTGAAAGCACCCTCGATATCGAGAAAAACTCCGAGCGTTTATTCCTTTAAGGCCAATCCTTTTTCAATCGTCGCTACGATTTCATGGAGTGCGGTCTCCACGGATTTCCCCTTGGAATATGCGTGCTGATTCGAGGAGAGGCTGTCAGCTTTAATATTCCGTCGAATATATTCGTCGATGAGCCTCTCTAGAGTTTTGAGAAAGAACGAGGTGAGGCTTATAGGCCTGAAATCCTTGGGTTTTACATGTGCGGCCTTGCCTCCTTTTGGTATGAATACAACCTTTGCCTTTGTCCACTCGTGTGGTATGTGAGTCAGTGTTAGGCAGGATGTAAAGATCTGAGAAAGCATGGGACACAGTATGTCCTTAGCTTCCTTAGTTGGGCGGGAAAGATTCCGTCAAGGCCAGGAGATTTGTAGGGCTGAAAGGACATTAAAGCCCATTCCACCCTCTCCTCACTTACAATGTCCCCAACGGTATCACCCAGAGACAAGTAGGTCGTAGGACCGGGCGAAAAATCTGAGGTGTCATCTGAGCAGCCCGGGAAGTGAGTGCTCATAAGGGCCTCCAGCATTTCGCTACATGATGTGTCCAGTCACCGTTAGGCTTCTGGATATAGTTCATACTTGAAGAGGATTTCGAGAGAACTCTCCTCAGCCTGTTGGCTTCAGAGTTCTCTTCTATGTTGTCGCAGAAGTTTTGCCAAGATTCGCGTTTCGCCCTCTTTATGGCCTTCTTGAAAACTTTGAGTGCGTCTTTGTA
>NW_016157351.1:35575-80366 GCF_001687245.7 Rhagoletis zephyria | reverse complement strand
TCCTCAGCCTGTTGGCTTCAGAGTTCTCTTCTATGTTGTCGCAGAAGTTTTGCCAAGATTCGCGTTTTGCCCTCTTTATGGCCTTATTGAAAACTTTGAGTGCGTCTTTGTACGGCTGCCAAAGACCTGTTCGTTTAGCTTGATTGAAGAGCCTCCTGCTGGTCTTCCTCAGTGCTGAAATCTCAGGATTCCACCACTGGGTTTCTTTTTGCCCTTTGGGAGGGTGCTTGGGCAGGAGGTTTGAAAGCAGCATTACAGGCATTTGTCACAAAGTTCACTGCGTCATCAATTTTTGACGATGAGTCCAGCTCACCGAGAGAAACAACCTTCGTATTCGAGAGACTAGCTTCATCAGATCTTAACGATAAGCAGGACTTATCGTGAGATGCGTATCTGTGTAGAGAGACCGACGGCGTATTTTTATACATACAGTAAGATTATATAAAAGAACAAAGTCAAGTAAACACTCACCTCGAGAGTTGGTGTCGCTTGAGCCCCAGATCGTGTTATACGAATTAGAGTCTGCCCCTATTATGACCGGGAGTTTCCTGCAACTTTCTTCCTTCACTGCTTCTTCCAGTCTATAGGGTGGAAAAATATGGCTGTCGTGGGCCATGTAGGTTGTTGCCAGCCAGATCACGCTCTCCTTCAGCTGGACGCTGATGCAGACAGTGTCCTCGTCGCTGTATTGGGAGAGTAAAAAATAAGAATATGCTTTTTTAATCAGAATAAAGCTCGAATCCTACCTGCTACTGGAGCTGTTACAACCTGGTAGGCATCAGAGTTCAGTCCGCAAACCTTGTTTCTAACGATCCAAGGCTCTTGGACTAGAATCAAGTCCTCAGCTTTATTGCTGAGGCGAAGAAGGGCAGCCTTGGAATGGTGCAGAATAATTTGTAGGATCTGCAGCATCCTCAGAGTCGGTGATGTCAATCGCTTCTAGCTCCTCCCGTTCGACGGCGGCAATGATTGTGACGTCATTAACCTCCTCCTCTGGTTCGGAGTGCAGAAGCTGGTCCTCATTTAGCATTGCCCACCGGCTGTATACCGACCCTACGTAGGCAGAGACTGAGCTCGTGTCGCTCTCAGTATCCGACGCGGTATCGGGTACACCCGTTGGTAGATCCCCAGGTCCACTCGTGGTGTTTCCTTTGGACCCCGCGCTGTCTGCCACCGATGCCGACTCGGAGGCGCCAGGTCCGCTCGAGGCGTTGCCTGTGTTGTTGGCATATTCGTCGGTAGAGTTATCAGGAGGAGCGGGTCCGCTGGAGGCGTTGCCCGCCTCCTCCCCTTGTTGGTCCGTTTTCCGGTGGATTTTTACCGTGATGGAGTAAAAGCCGTAGCTTATTACTCCACCACAACCCTCGAGAACTGGGACGGAAACATCGTTGATGACAAAGCCAACAAAACGCTGCTTCCCCTTGGTCTCGCCAACTCGGACTATTCTGCAATCACTTGTGCGTATTCCCTCGTTGCCCAGTCGGATAAAGTCAAGAATCTCCTCAGGCTTTGATGGTTCAGCTGGGACCCAGGCCCAGGCTCGCGGCCTGTTAGGGATTTCATCCCTGTGAACAGCAACTAAGTCTGCCCCGGGCCACAGCTGTCCAACCGAGGAGATCGCTTCCTTGTAAAGACGGACCGCGCGTTCATCTGCGCACACCACCAGCTTTACCCGCCCCTGAAGCCACCCAGCATCACGGACGACTGGTGCAGGGCGGGGATACTTCTGGAGTATCCCCTTATACACCCTGCATAGACCCATCACTATGGACTTCCAATTGTCCGTGCTGATGTGGCCGTCCGGATGGCCCTTGTCCAACACCGCCAGCGCGAGGTGCTCTTTGGCGGCCTCGCTGAATGGCTTCGTGGTGGACACGGCCATGGACGGACGGTCAGATGGAGAGGGAGTCCTATGCCTTTTGGATCCACTCGCGGTGTCGTCCAGAGATCGTTGTCTCTTTTGGCCTAGATCCCTCCGTGGGTTCCCCTTAGTGGATGGTTTGTCCTTACCGCCCTTCCGGGAGGATCGCTTATCGCTGGCGGCGAAGACTTCCATTGCCCACTTGAGGGAGGCCTTTTGCTCCTCCGTCAGCTGGTCGTGTGGAATGACGCCCAGTCTTTTAATAACCTTAGGGGCTGCCCTTCGGTCGCGCTGAGCCCTGACGGAGGGCGGAATTATTTTCGCTGCTTTGGAGCAGCTGGGGCGCCGATCCAGGTCGTTTGCCCCGATTGTTGGAGTTTTACTCGCAGGAGTAGTCCCCAGCTTGTCCGTGGAGGACTTGGGCTCGGCTACTACCCCCTGCGAGTTGAATGTGCCCGGGATGAGCGCAGCTTCCCCACCGGCCTCGACTTTCCCTCAAGGGGTATAGTTTTGCTGGTATCGCTGGAGGTATGTTTTCCCTCTGGGGGCTTAGCATTCCCTCCCGATTCTGCGGAGGGCCGAATCTGTTTGGGCCGTGTAGGCCCTGTCTTCGGCGCCGTCGATGCGGTTCCCGAGATGGTGGGGTTATTGGACTTAATTTCGCCATGTCCAGCGGCGGCACTACCCGTGCAGGGTTCCGAGGCTTCTTTTGTTACGTTCATCATCTGGTTCTTTGGCCGCCTACTAAGCAGAAGCCTTTCGGCGGCCGGAAAAAGGGAAAGGAAAAAAAAACGGTCGACCGCGGCAGAGCCCCATGCCGCAGCAAGTCCACCGTTACTACCGGAGGCGGAGAGGTATCCGGGAGGCGCCGTTAGAATACAGTCGGAAACCCCCTGACTGCAAGCCGTTCAATGGGCACGGTGACGCATGACACCCTGTATTAGGGGGGCGTTTTATACCTACCGCCAGGTACCCCCTAGAATTGGCCTCAGTATGCCCACCCCTAGCCACCCTAGTGCGAACCCATCCGGCCCGCCACTAGACGCGGTAGGAGAGTTTATACCTCGGCCTTAGCTAGGCCCCGCCTGCTTGCACCACTGCCGAAGAAGAGCAAGCCCATCCCGCCGCAGCGGTGCAAGCAGCGATGCCCATTGCTCAGTCGGCACCCGCTTGGAGGGTATATCAAGGAGGATTTTCGCCAACCAAAGGGCACAGAATAATTGATCAAGTTCAAAGACTTCTCGAAAAAAACCTTCAAGTAAGCTTATACAGGTAAAATTCACTCTTAAGAACGACACCTGCCCACCGTATTTCTTAATGATGTTGACATACGCCAAAGCAATGAAAGCAAATACCTTGGTTCTTCTTATTTGGCGCTGTAACCGCCTAAGCGGTTTGGCCGCGCACATCAGTCGTTTCTCTTCTGTGCCAATTGCCGCCAACGGGAAATGCCAAGTAAAACCAAGTCCTTCTCCACTTGTTCTTTCCATCGCAGTGGAGGCCGCCCTTTTCCTCTGCTACCACCAGCGGGTTCCGAGTTGAATACTTTGAGACCTGGAGCCTCGGTGTGCATTCGAACGTCATTGCCATCCCAGCGGAACCTCTTTTTCTTCTTATTTGACGCTGTAACCGCCTAAGCGATTTTGGCCGAGTTCAACAAAGTACGCCAGTCGTTTATTTTCTGTGCGAACTGACGCCAATTGGAAATGACAATTGAAGCCAAGTCCTTCTCCACCTGGTCTTTTCATTGCAGTCGGGGCCTCCCTCTTCCTCTGCTACCACCAGCGCGCTCCGAGTTGAATAGTTTCAGAGCTGGAGCGTCGGCCTCCATTCGAACTACATGGTGAAGCCAGCGGAGCCGCTGTACTATGTCCATGTCGATGTAAAGCTCATACAGCTCATCGTTCCATCGTCTGCGGTACTCGCCGTCGCCAACGTGCAAAGGCCCGTAAATTTTCCGCAAAATCTTTCACTCGAATACTCCAAGAGCCGCATCGGATGTTATTGTCCATGCTTCTGCGCCATATACCAGCACGGGCATGATGAGTGACTTATAGAGCGTGGTTTTCGTACGTCGAGAGAGGACCTTACTCCTGAATTGCCTACTCAGTCCAAAGTAGCACTTGTTGGCAAGAGTGATTTTGCGTTGGATTTTCATGCTGACATTATTATTGGTGTTAATGCTGGTTCCCAAGTAAACGAAATTCTCTACTTTCTCGAAATTATAACTGTCAATAGTGATGTGGGTGCCAAGGCGCGAATGTGCTGACTGTTTGTTTGATGACAGGAGATATTTCGTCTTGTCCTCGTTTACCACCAGACCCATCCGCTTTGCTTCCTTATCCAACTTGGAAAAGGCAGAACAGTCGTCGCGGTTTTTGTTACCGATGATGTCGATGTCATCGGCATAAGCCAGCAATTGCACGCTCTTGTAGTAAATTGTTCCTGACCGGCTCAATCCTGCAGCTGTTATTATCTTTTCCAACATCAGATTAAAGAAGTCACATGAAAGGGAGTCGTCCTGTCTGAAAGCCCGTTTGGTGGCGAGCGGCTCGGAGAGGTCTTTCTCAATTCCGACGGAGCTGGTGGTATTGCTCAACGTCATTTTACACAGCCGTATCAGGTTGGCGGGGATGCCAAATTAACATAGCGGCGTTGTCAGTTTATTTTAGTGCAGGCGAAAGCGGCTTTAAGTTCGACAAATAAGTGGTGAGTATCGATCTTTCTCTCGCGGGTCTTTTCCAAGATTTGGAGTATTGTGAATATCTGGTCTATGGTGGATTTTCCAGGCCTAAAGCCACGCTCGATAAGACCTTGTAACCTATGCTTAGAAGGTTGATGCTACTGTAGTTGGCGCGAACGGCGGGGTCGCCTTTCTTGTAGATTGGGCAGAGCACACTTAAATTCCAGTCGCCGGGCATGCGTTCATCTGACCATATTCTGTCTAAGAGCTGATGCATACACCGTATCAACTCCTCGCCACTTTACTTGAATAGCTCAGCTGGCAGGCTGTTAGCTTCAGCAGCTTTGTTGATTTTTAGCCGCGTTATTGCTATTCGTATCTCGTCATAGTCAGGCGGAGGAACATCGACTTCGTGATCATCGACTGCGGGCTCGGGTTCTTCTTCTCCGTGCTGCTACCATTCAGTAGGGTGGAAGAGTGTTCGCTCCATAATTTAAGTACGCTCTGAATATCGGTAACTAGGTCGCCATTGTTGTTCTTACAGGAGTACGCCCTGGTGTTGAAACCTTCGGTAAGTTGCCTAACTCTCTGGTAAAATTTTCGGGCATTCTTCCTGTCGGTCAGCATTTCAAGCTCTTCGGACTCACGTATTGCGGCCTCTCTCTTCTTATTGCTTCAAATACGTGTCGGTTCCCTCTTAGATCCCTATAGCGGTACCACATAGCGCGCGTTGTGCCCGATCGCAGCGTGGCGCTGTAGGCGGCATCTTTTTTCTCTTCAGCTTCCTGACACTCCTCATCGTCCCAGTTGTTTTTTCGGGCTCGCTGAAATCCGACTACTCTTCGGCGGCGGTACTTAATGAACGGGAAATGTGGTTCCACTGCTCGCATATGTCGGTTTGTTGAAGAGTGCTCTCTGAGAGCAGGTGTGAGAGATGAATAGCGAATGAATTGGCTGTCTGTTGTGATTGCAGCTTTTCGACGTTAAGTTTTCCTTGCATGTTTGGGCGCACAGTTTTTGCTGCACAGAGGCGGGTGCGTATCTTGGCTTCAACAAGATAGTAGTCGGAGTCGATGTTTGGCCCTCGGAGTGTACGTACGTTCAAATCACTGGAAGCATGCTTTCCATCTGTCACAACATGATCGATTTAGTTTCCCGTTTTTCGATCCGGAGACAGCCACGTAGCTTGACGAATCATTTTATGCTTGAACCTAGTACTGCATACACCATATTTCGGGCCCCGACGAAGTCGATCAGCCTCAGTCCGTTGTCGGACGTTTCGTCGTGGAGGCTGAATTTTCCGACGGTGGTTCCAAAAATCCGTTCCTTGCCCACCCTGGCATTGAAGTCGCCAAGCACGATTTTGATATCGTGGCGGGAGCAGCGCTCGTACGTGCGCTCCAAGCACTCGTAGAAGAGATCCTTGGATACCTCATCCTTCTCTTCCGTCGTGGCATGGGCGCAGATGAGGGAGATGTTGAAGAATCTCGCTTTGATGCGGATTATGGCTATACGCTCGTCCACCGGGGTGAACGACAGTACTCGGCTACGGAGTCTCTCTCCCACCACAAATCCAACTCCGAATTTGCGCTCCTTTACATGGCAGCTGTAGTAGANGTACGTGCGCTCCAAGCACTCGTAGAAGAGATCCTTGGATACCTCATCCTTCTCTTCCGTCGTGGCATGGGCGCAGATGAGGGAGATGTTGAAGAATCTCGCTTTGATGCGGATTATGGCTATACGCTCGTCCACCGGGGTGAACGACAGTACTCGGCTACGGAGTCTCTCTCCCACCACAAATCTAACAACGAATTCGCGCTTCTTTACATGCTGCTGTAGTATACGTCCCAGGCATTGCTTGCCTTGCCCTGTCCAACGCATTTCTTAGATGGCGGTGATGTCAGTGTTTGCTCTTACGAAGACATCAACCAGCCGGGCAGAGGCACCTTCCCCATTAAGGGTCCGGACATTCCAGGAGCATGCCCTTAAATCGTAATCCTTTAAACGTTTGCCGTGGTCGTCATCATAAGGGGGGTCTCATCCGCGGCATTGCTTCGCTTCTTCACTCGAAGGGGTTTTTAAGTGCCGGGTCCCAAACCCAGCGCCCAACCCATTGCTGGGACGGGGTCGGTTTCGCAACCAAATACACGTTTATATAGCGAGTCGCTTGCTCCAAGACATACACCCGCTTGTAGCCGCACCTACAGGTGAACAGACGCTGCAGACTTCAGTGAGCCCTTAAACCGAATAAGTCGGAGTGGCACCAACTAAGCTCCCTCTCTCGCATTGGTTACCGCATCTCGCACATGGGGTGCTCATGTTGCCCAGAGTGCGCGAACGAGGACGCAAGAGTCGGGATGGAGTATAGTATATAGAGTAACTGCATACCCAGCGGAGCCGCTGTATTTTAATTTGCTGCACTAAAGCTCATACAGCTCAGCTTTCCATCGTCTGCGGTACTCGCCGTCGTCCTCGCGTAAGGGACCGTAAATCGTCCGTAAAATCTTTCTCAGACACATTTTTAATACCTACTGTTCCTTGGTAACCTTAAAAATTAACTGTTTTTAATACTACAAAATTTTCTTTCAGTTGTTTCCCATATTGATATTTTATTTACACTGAATTTTATATATATTTTTTTAAAATAATCATTTCAATGAAATTTTAAAGTTCTTTAAAAAATCCTGACGTGAGAGATAAAAACGAAAAACAGGGACGGAAAATAATATTTTTTTTTTAAATAGTAACCAAAAGTCAACATGCAAGCATCGTAAAACAATTTTAGCTATACTAACGCATTTCTATTCGTACGGCCTACTGTAATCTAGAATGATTTTTATTTTTGAGTTTAACAAAAAAAAAAAATACATATAATTGATATAGAAATTTGAGAAGAGCTGCTATTTTTAACGTAAGCTTAAGTAAAACTGTTTATAGCATGAATGCGCCAATTAAGAGAACACTTACCGATTTCAAAATGCTTGCTAGTTCTTTAGGCTTAGATTTCTCAATACCAAGGTCTACTTTTCGTAATGAAATCATTTTATATCTTTGTTATAATCCTCTTTAATCGAATTGTTGATTTATTTAATAATTTTAATATACTTTATGATTCTTGTTATTAATAGTCTGTGTATGATTAGACTAATTAAATAAATAAATAAATGGGGGAGTATCATTAGTCCACAGAAATCAAATATACATAGATTTATTTCAGACGAAATACGTTAGATGTCTTACAATTGCATTTGTAGGCATTTATCAGGAATTATCTTTATTCTGTTTAGTCGCCGTAAAGCAAGGACCGCAATGGTTCTGTTGGTTGATTTAACGGTGGTAATTTAACTTTGATCCTTGGTGTCTCCGAGTGACTCCACTTGACGATTTTTACCAATAACTCGACTCCAGCGCCACCTTGCAGCTCTTTGTGTGCAATAGTACATATTGCCCCTACCATTACCAATCGAATATGAACCAAATTGAACAATAAATACGATTTTGAGTAATAACTCGACTCCAGCGCCACCTGGCGTTTCAGGTTGTGAAACTAAATTATACAAGGAACCGCTTAAATATATTTAAAAAAATCATTAAACTCGTTTCGGGCATTTAGCAGGAGTTCACTCACAAACACACGTACCGAAGAATTATATATCGTAATTCACAAAGGCCCTAACCAACAAATGTTTATTTTATGGCATAAGCAAAAAACAATATAAGATGAGTATCAAAAAATTGCTGCAACTTTTTGGGTGAACTGAGTTGGGTGAAGGTTTCAAAAGATACTATTCAATATATTTTTTGTATTGAAAAATATTTCACATGCAAATAGCTTTTAACAATTTAGAAATTTTGCAGGGCTCGTATTTGACCACACATGCGCAGCACATCCTAACATTTTACGCTCACACACGTGTGCTGTGCATATAAAAAATTAAAAACTTGCTCACATCACATGTGTGTGCCGTTTGGTAAAAAGCACGGGCACATGTGTGTACTTTATTTTTATTAATATAAAGCACACGCACGTGTGTGTGCTTTGCTTAGAGAAACTTATACACTTCGACTTCTAACTCAAATCTTAAAATAATTTATTAATATGTTTTCTGTCATATAAAAAACAAACAACATCTCACTTTTTATTGAATTGTCTTTCAAAAAATAACGTTTAATAAACAAATTCTTTTAAAAATATATTATGTGCATGTGCATGGGCTGAAATTTGTACAAAAATGTGCTTAATAACAAACAGCACACACTTTTCTGTGAGCAGAGTTTGGTTTCCACTTATGCACACACATGTGTATGAGCAGTGCTTCCCTTTCATATAAAATGTGGGCTTCTTAGTAAAATTGAGGACGCTAAATTCAAAAATGTAATTGGTTTTTGGATAACTTTCATACTTTCACTGTAAATGCAGTTGAAGTTGAGAATTTGAGTTCTTGTGGCTTTTACATAGGTATGTACATATAGTTCATACATATAGGTGTCAAATGACAGGGCTTGGCCTGTAGATGTGCAATAAAGTTTTTTATTTTTGAAAAGGGTTGCCACATGTTACAAGTTTTATTAAAATTATTTAATAAGTTAAGTGAATTAAATATTACAATATGGGTATCAAATGAACTAGTTTTGAAAATACTTTACCTCTAAATGACACGTAGAAGGGTTGCCACATTTAAAAAAATTAATTTAATTAAGGGAATAATAATAATAATAATAATAATAGATTGGCGCTTACACATATGTTAGTGTTTGGCCAAGCTTCTCCTCCGATTTGTGGCGTGCGCCTTGATGTTGTCACACAAAGCGGAGGGACCTACAGTTTTACGCCGACTCCGAACGGCGATTGTATTTTTATGAGAAGCTGTTTTTCATGGCAGAAATACACTCGGAGGTTTGCCATTGCCTGCCTAGGGACGACCGCTGTTAAGAAAAAACCTTTTTTTCTATATTTTTGCGATGTTGCTTTGACCAGGGTTTGAACCCAGGCATTGTGGAGTGGAAGCGCGCACTGCTTACCACTACACCACAGCGGAATAAGGGAATAAGGTAACTGAAATATGTATATCAATATGAGTATCAGGGAAATAAATAATTTGACACATTTAGCAAGAATTAAGTGGAGAGTAAAAACATTCCTGAGTTAATTTAAGAGTCCACTAATTTAAAAGGAATGTAATCAGAACAAATTACTGATTGACAACGTATGTATAATAAAACAACAAATACGATGGCGTAATCCTATGGTTTGAAGCAATTATTATTTTAGCTTAACTAAAATCGACTTTTCAAACAGGTGGTAACCAAATATATTTAAGCTAAACCTTTTCAAACCTCTTTCGTCTGACTCCCTTATGGTGATACCTATCTATTTAAATTACCTAATTCCTTTAATTAAAGTGGAATTTGATTTTTTAAACAGGTGGCAACTCTCTACATGTAGTTAATACACATTTCGACTAATACCCATCTCCTAATAATTCATTTAACTTATAAAAAAATTGTAATCTAATTTTTTAACAATCTAATTTTTTAACAGGTGGCAACTCTTTAAAAAAAATAAACCTTCTATTGTCCACAGATCCAGCTTTTTAATCTGACACTTCATTTTTGAAAATGGAACGGATCTTGCAGATCTCAAGGCACTGACAAAAAATTAAACAATTTTTTATCCATTAGCGAAAAACGCATTACTTCAGAAAGTGCAAAAATTAGCAGGTTTTTATTTCTTCTTTTGAAAGCTAAAAGCCCGTGCTATTTAATAAAATAATAAAAAAACGCTATTTTTACATATATTTTTTATTCATTCTATTAAAATTTAGCATTTTTTGAAATTTTGTTAAAAAAATTGTTTTTTTTGGAAACCGCAGGGACACCCTGTGTTTAATTTCATTCGAAACTTTTAACTCCTGTTATTCTCTACTATCTATATGGAAACAAGAAACGTCAAACCAACATTTTATTTCAAAGAATATATTTTTGACATTTTTTTCTGTGAAGAGCTTACGCCTGGCTATGCTTTTATTAAAATTCTTAGTATAAAATTTGTCGACTTCAGTGGCTTCCTGGCGACATATAATTAATTTTTTAGGGAAATGTCTATTTTTTTTTGTGGATAAATTGTTTTTTTTACAAAAATACCAAACAAGTTCACATTGCAGATGTCGGATTTTTTGATTTTTGCCCATGCCAAATTTCAAGAAAATTGGACCATAAATACAACTTTTTCGAATAGATCGGTCCTTAGTCCACTTACCAGAAAAAGGATCCTATATGCTAATCTAGGCCCAAAGTTGCCTACGTGCCAAGAAAATCGGACCATAAATAAGTTTTTGTTCGAATAGATCGGTCCCTGGTCCACTTACCGGAAAAAGGATCATATATCCTAATCTATGCTAAAAGCTACCTACGTACCAAATTTAAAGCAAATGGTACCATAAATACGATTTTTTCTGATTCACTTTCCGGAAAGAATAATCATATACGCTAATCTAGGCAATAAGCTACATATGTACGTACTAAATTTTAAGCAAATGGGACCATAAATACGATTTTTTCGAATAGATGGGCCCCTGGACCACTTCCCGGAAAAAGGATCATACATAAGAATTTTTCGAATAGATCGGTCCCTGGTGAACATCCCGGGAAAAAAGGTTCCTATATGCTAAGATTTTTTCGAATAGATCGGTCCACCTACTGGAAAAAGTAAATTTTTTTGGGCTATGTCATGGTGGTTGCTGAAAGCTATTTATATACAAAATTTCATGACAATCAGAATATCGTTCGCGAGATCACCTGTTACAAAAAAAGGGACTTATCTTCATATAATTAGTATATAGATGATAGGTCTACCAAAAAATTAGATTTTCGTAAAATTTAATGAAAATAGGCGTGGCAGCGCACAGTGGTATTTTTGTGGAAAAAATAATTTTTTAGACAATGGAATTCCAAAAATCTAATGATGCAGTTGTAAAGAGAAATGTCTGACTAATAGGTCAATTCTGCACGTTACCGAAGGTTTTGTAACCGGAAAATTGTATTACCAAAAAATGTTACCAGTTCTTGTCACCGCGATTCTAGATACGTTGGTAATGCAGTTAAAATATTCAGCAATTCAGCTATAAAGAATTGTGCAAATCCTGGCATTGCATATTTTACGGGGCAATAATTTGTTACCAGCTTATGAGACGGTAACAAAATTTAGCGGTTACAAGAGTACACAGAATGCGAAAAGGGTTTAAAAGTTTACAATAACTTTATTTACCGGTTACAAAATTTTTATTATAAGCGTAGAATAGACCTGTAAGTAAAATCCATAATTTGTTCTTGTCTTAGAAAGCATTAGGTGTATCTAAAAAACTACTTCAGCGTTATCGCCTAAATTTGGCATACACATTGCACTTAGCCTCCGTAAGCACCGTATTGAACAATTTTGAAGTCGGGCAAAAAACCACGCGCTCCATCCACGTAAGGGTAATTTCAAAAAACTCAAAGCTGGCTATATTTTAGGTTTTGTCCGATTTCAAAAATTTTCAAAACAGTCCTTAACCCTGGACGTGCTTCGTTAGTCGATTCGACTAACAAAAATCGTGTTTCGCTTCGTACCTCTCTCTGAAGTCATTTTCCATTTTGTTTATTATATGTAACAGAGAAAATAATATGTATTTAATATTTTGTTTGTGTGTTTGAAAAACTATAAAGAACTAAAATTCATAAAATGTATTTTCGTTTTTAACTATTTTATGTTTGTTATTTCAATTCAAAGTTGGTGTTAGTCGCTTCGACTAACAAGCCCGCAGACAGGGTCAAAAGAGCGAAGCACTTCCAGGGTTAAAAGGTCTATGTGCGATGTTTGTTTTGATATCTGGGCGAAATCGGTGACGTAGTTTTTGAAATACACATACATGATATAACACAGTGGCCCTTATTATGAGTTGCATTCGATTTTCGATCTTCGCTGGTTATGTGAATGTGAAATTCGTATTATGACCTATGCAACCGTGTCGAAATTTTCGTTGAGTATCGAATTTTCTGTCGAACAGAATTTTGCTTTCGATGGTGTAGCGAAGTGTTAGAAATCTGGGAACAAAATCGTAGAGCTGTTGATAGTTTTAAAATATTTTAAATAGATTTGGCTCACAAACGCCTCTTTAGACAGTCGGAAGTTTTTAATAAATCTGCAGACAAATTTCTTAAATATATTTTATGTAAAAATATATTCGAAAGACTACACTTAATTTCTCTTAAACGTTTTTTAATCCTGGCCACTTTACTAAGCTGTCGTCTTCTTACGAATCGTTGAACCAGAACTCCGTTGTACTCATTTTTACCAAGTTTTTATAAACTCGCTTTCTTTTTTACTTCATTTTAATTTGCACAAATTTACATAACTATGTATAAGTACACTATTTAGTTTGCTCGATTTGTAAACAAAGCTTATCAGCGTTGAAATATACTATAGTGAACAACCTAAACGAGCGAAATTCACAATATCGAAGATCGAATGCAACTCATATTAGGGGCCAGTTGCCTTCAAGCATGAATAGGGTTCTCGAAAATTTATCAACATTCTGCTAATGAAGATTTGTTGGAAATTGTCCCAGGATTCAAAATTTTCATGGCCGAAAATCGGAGCAGATCATTTGTTCGAAATAAACACATCGTCGATGTTTTTGCACAACCGCCCATTAACCAATTGAAAAACCGCCTATCTTACGGCACTCGAATTCTACAGTAGAGCGAAAAAACTTTTTTTCTTTGAAGGCATTGCCTTGATAGGTGGTATTTTCTCTAGCTATTATTTTACAAATCTGTGGTTTTAATAACGATTTTTTGATTTTATGCATAAATCACAATGCCTGGAGTTCAGGGTTACCAAATCTCATTTTTGCCACAACCGCGATTTAGGCGGTTTTGAAAAAACGTCGACAATATGTGAGTAGTCCACTTGCAAACTGCGTTATGTGATTTTATAATAGTAAGCCATGAATTAAAAAAAAATTCTACAACAACAAGTAACATCCAAATTGTATATTTCTTTTTATTATCTGAAAATTTGGATAAGTAAATAAATAACAAAATCGCAGTGTGGTAGTTTTTGAAAATTTTTTATATAAAAATTTAATATAGCGAGTTTTGAAACAGTAACTTTTACATAGCTAGCTTTTTTAGCTTTTCGCGTTCTCTCTTCCATGAGGGTTTGTCTGCTTCTATTTTAAGACGTCTTCCACTAAGCACCGAAACTAACACGTTTTCTTGCAGTTTTCTAAGTTCATCAGAAGATGGACTTTTGAAAGTGTATAAATACATACGAAGTATTATAGCGACTTTTGCAAGGGTAGTAAACATTTGATGCTTTTTTCAGAATATAGAAAGATTTTGCACTGAATAGATAGAAAGCTTCCATCAGCTCCATATTTTATGAAAAACGTGGTCAAAGTGTCAAAGATGGTTTTTTTGGCAATGTCTGAGAAGCTTTAGCGAAGAAACAAAAGGTATAGAACCTAAACACTTTGACGACGTTTTTGTCAAAATCAGTAGCTGATGGAAACTCGAAACAACGAAGTCGTAATCAGCACAAAATGTTTATCGATTTATTTTACAATAATCGTGCAGTTAATTTAACCACTCGTGAAAGTTTAGCATTCTTTATAAACGAAGTGACGGATTTTTGGTCTATAGCACATATTCCGGTTCGAGAAGCACTGTATTGAAAAATTGTAAAAGTTGGACAACGAGTGACCAAAACTTCAAAAAAGTAAGTCGAAATCAGGGTGTCCAGATTGTTTAAAAAGAAAAGAGCCATTTCTGAAAAAGATCGCCAAAAAGCGCATCATCAATTCATGAAATCGACTTAAGAAAATCTTTTATTCTAAAAATGAGATTTTGTTATAACATAGTTTTTAAAACCAAAACCGAATATAATGCCTTCAGGGTAGTAATAAATAACACAAATTACTTATATTATAGTGATGTACAGACAATTTTCTTTAAAAATATTCATACTTTTAAAAAATATATGTATTAACACATTTCCCAATAGGACTGCGCAAATAATAATTTTATTGTAACTCATATTAATTGATTAATAGATTAATCGCACAATCCGCTTTTAACCCTTAATTAGGCGCATGGGGTCAAGGCCATTTCAAGTTGAAAAAAAAATGTCTTGGAGTGCTTCGAGCGTGTTTACTTACACCCCGCGGGGTGTGCAAATAAGTCACTGCCAGAACATCGGCGTGTACGCATGAGTACTCTTTTAAATCCTGACCCCTACGACCGCTTACGTAACATTTTTTGGCGGAGGTAAGTTTTATTTTTATTCTATCTAAGTTTGAAGTCAAAGTTATGCTTTTCTTTCTTTAAGTTAACTATAATAAAGAGCTTTAATATTTATGGCAATACACATTTCGTTTTATTTATTTGGTCACGGCTAGAACATCGTCGCGTACATATGTGTCGCTACTCGCTTGAGTGCTGACCCCATGCGACCACTATCGTAAAATTTTTTGGGGGAGGTACGTTTTTAACTTGATGCCACATCAAATTTAAAGCTCTAACTCCATAACCTACTTATCACGTGCCTCGACGCATTTACAAGATAGCGCACAATCAAATGAAAAGAAGGGAAAAAATCGCTAAAAGCGATTTCCTAAATTTTTACGCGCAAATATAAAAAAAAAATCGCCAAATTGGCGCTAAATCGCCCAATCTGGACCCTCTGGTCGAAATAGCAGCTAGGTGATCGTGCGAATGAAAATTAGTTTATTGACAATCGGCTTTTTTCGCACGGTAATATGTATGTGCTTTAACCAAAAATCCGCCACTACTTTTATAACCAATGCTGGACTTTCACGACTAGTTAAATTTACTTCTCGATGATTGTAAAAAAAACCCTCGGTGCTTGTTTATTCGATGGTAGCTTGCAGCCGAATATTTGAGAACATTCACTTCCAATCAAAAAGATTTTACCAGTGATCGAACGCAATTTTGCTATTTTACAATTTGTATTAGCACACCCTCACGTTTCAATCAGTAGCCAAAAAATTAGTTAGATTTAATATAACGTCATTCAGTACTATTAGGAATAGCCACGGTTGCCAACCGTCCCGTTTTCGGCGGGACTGTGCCGGATTTAAGAGCTATGTCCCGGTCTCGGTACAATACCTGCTGGGACGCAAACTGTCCCACGTTTTGGCAAGAAACAAATTTTGACATCTCGTTGTAAAAAACTCTTTACATATTAACATTTTACATATCCTATTTACTAATCGAAACTATACGCGGTATAGTAAAAGCAAAAGTTGTAACTGTGTCCCGGTTAAAATGAGTGAAGTACAAAGTCTTTTCGATTTTTTTTGTTTGTTTGGAAGAAACTATGTACCTGCAAAGACATTCCTAAAAATCAACACGATTATTTACTAACTTCAAACTGGTACTTTGTTATATTTAAACGTCAACTTATATGCAAATTTATTTAATTTTCCTGAGTTTTACGCGAAGTTAAGTGATTTTTTTTTGTTGTAGTATGAAAAATATTTTTATAAAAATTTCCTGTGCCAATAATTTGTTGCGGCACTGTACATACATACACATATAGAAATTCATAATTTGGTGTAATTTTTATTTCAATTTTAGTATGTTTTAGGTAATTTAGGAATATTATCATTGAAGCTTCGTTTTAGGAAAATTTTTATATATGAAAATTTACATTGTGGTTGCTCACGCTAAAATGCACTACAGAAAAATTATTTTTAACCAGATGACCTGATAAACAGGCAAGCGTGAACAATAGGGTGGTCCAAAACTGCATGTGAAAAAGTAAAGTCGGAATTTTTATGCTCTCACCCCCTAGGATAGTTCAATACCAAAAAAATATACACCTATTTTTTTTATTTTGAAATCAAAAAATATTTAGAGCTTGCTCAAAGAGTCCAAAGTTTTCCATGTATTTTATATGGGGAAAAAACAACTTTTCGTAGAAACGGTTTAGAGTTCTTAAAAATCAATATTTTTCTTTTATCTGCAGAAGATTCCCCGTAATAATACCCAAATGTTTATTCAACCATTTTTTCATAGCAACTATAATTTATAGGTCCGCCAAAAACCCACAAAAACTCTGAAAAATGCAGAAGGGCGACCAATAAACAATATTTATTATTAAAAAAATGGTTAAATAAATAATTGGGTATTGCTATTGAAAGTCTCCTGAAGAGAACCAGAGCTTTCTGATCGAAAAATATTGATTTTCAAAAATTCTATATCATTCTTACGAAAAGTTGTTTTTTCCCCACATAAAAATACATGGAAAACTTTGAGCGCTTTGAGCGATCTCTAAATATTTTTTCGATTTCAAAATAAAAAAATAGGGGTGTACTTTTTTTCGATATAGAACAATTCTAGGAGGCGAGAGCATTACAATTCCGACTTTACTGTTTTTGGACCACCCTAGTGAACAACCACATTGTTTTCCTAAATAGAAAATTTCCAAAAGTACAGCATTAAAATTGATGTCGTTTGTTACATATCGTCACCCTATCATCAGAAGCATGAATTTGGTTTGATTTTTATTTCAATTTTAGTTTGTTTTAAATAATTATCATTGAAACTTCGATTTGCGAAACTTTTTATATATGAAATTGCACATTACTTTGTTTTTCTAAATAGAAGCTTTCCAAAAATACAGCATTAAAATTAATGTCGTTTGTTACACATCACCACCATATCGCCAGGACCATGAATGTGCAAATTTATCAGTTTTGAGCTATTCGGTTGAATAGATCAGGGGTTTCCAAACTTTTTTCACCTCGGCACCCTTGTTGTGCTAAAAAAATTTTGCGGCACCCCTACTCTTCAAATGTCTACGAAAACAAGAAAACACAATGTAACTTTTATGCTCCTTCAGATTTAATGTGAGGACTGAAATTGTTTTGATGATTTCATTATTTCCTTTAAGTTTATTGGGAGGTTTGACAATTTTAGCCTGAAATCATTTGACGCTGAAAGCTTGCTGGTGTATTTGTTTTTAACCGACTTCACAAAAAGGGTAAGGTTATCAATTCGTCGGAATATTATTATTATTTTTTCTATGTATGTTACCGCATAACTTTGGACCACCTTAACCGATTACTATAATTCTTTTTTAAAGGAAACAGGTGACAGGTGGTCTAATTTGGTTTAAATCCGATCATTGGATCACGAATAAATTAACGATAATCTTAAATTCGTAGATGGGAATTGAAATCGTTTTTTTTTTTCTTAAAAATTACTTGTTTATGTAAGCATTAGTTGAAAATGCGGTCTCACATAGAAATGTAAAAGTAAGGGCCCTATGTTGAGTTGCATTCGACTGTGGTCGAAAGTGCTGATCGAACGAATTTTCATTTGGTATTATGACGCTCATTCGATGAAGAATAGCGCTATTGTGAATTTCGCTCGGTTAGATTGTTTACAATAGTATATTTTTCACCGCTGAGAAGTTTTGTTTACAAATCGAGCAAACTAAATGGTGTGCTTATAAATATGTATGCAAATTTGTGCAAATTAAAATGAAATAAAAAAGAAACAAGAAAGAGTTTATAAAAACGTGGTAAAAATGAGTACAACGCAGTTCTGGTTCAACGATTCATCAGAGGAGAGAGCTTAGTTAACTGCCCAGGAGTAGAAAACGTTTAAGGGGGTTTAAGTGTAGTCTTTCGAATATATTTTGACATAAAATATATTTAAAAAATTTGTTTATTAAAAACTTCCGACTGTCTAAAGAGACGTTTGTGAGCCAAATCGATTTAATATATTTTAAAACTATCAACAGCTTACGACTTTTTTCTCAGAGAACGTGCCAATTGAGGATTGGGTTTTCTTTTACAAGTAAAACAAGCCTTTCGAGCGTGTGTTTAATATTCACGACATTAGAACTGCATGAAATTAATAAAAATTGTTAAAAATTAGTGTCTAGCCGCCATAAAGTAAAAAAACAAATGCAAAATCATACATTGTTCACAATTTTCTAACACTTCGCTACGCCATCGAAAGCAAAATTCTGTTCGACAGAAAATTCGATACTCAACGACGCGGTTGCATAGCTCATAATTTCACTTTTGATGTTCGATCTTCGATAACCAGCGAAGATCGAAAATCGAATGCAACTCATAATAAGGGCCTAAAAGTCACTAGTATTTTTAATGCAATCCTGCCAACAGCAGTGTTTTCTGCATACACTTGCATCCAGAACTCTCTTGGCTCCCTTCGTAGTATTTAATAATCAAAATGCTGTCTTCACTGATGTCCAGAAGGCTTTCAAAAGCTTAATTGGTCATCTCAGTAGGTTTACTTTTCGGGCCACATGAAAACGGGTTTGTTATCCAGCTGAAGCCATCCTCAGAGTCAGTGTTGGGAAAATATTCGACAATGGCTTTTTCTGAACCTTCCCAGTTAACGCTGGTAATGCGCGTTAACGCTAAGAAAATAATTTTTACATCCAATTTCACGAAAGCAATTTAAGTGATAAATGATTTTAATTTTTTTAATTTTATATGGAAATTGCTAGTGAAACCGGCTGTTATCAATTTTCTAAGCGTTAACTTCGAAGTTACATACGTTTTTCTGATTACTTTGTTTATTTATGGGGTTTGCATGCAAATTACTAGAAATTCTAAAATATACATGTCACCAATAAAAAAAATCTCGACGTGCTAGAGAAACCAGAGATGTATTTTAACTTCTCAGGCCTCTGCTATCATCGCAGCGTCATCCAATACGGGTTTTAAACCTAGTGGCGACATCTTTCTAGTCGCCAGGGAATACCGAGGGATCATACAGTGACTTCTCGTGGCGTTTTCTGCCTCTTGCTTCATCATATACATCGCTCCTTTCGTTTTTCCAACCNCGCGGTTGCATAGCTCATAATTTCACTTTTGATGTTCGATCTTCGATAACCAGCGAAGATCGAAAATCGAATGCAACTCATAATAAGGGCCTAAAAGTCACTAGTATTTTTAATGCAATCCTGCCAACAGCAGTGTTTTCTGCATACACTTGCATCCAGAACTCTCTTGGCTCCCTTCGTAGTATTTAATAATCAAAATGCTGTCTTCACTGATGTCCAGAAGGCTTTCAAAAGCTTAATTGGTCATCTCAGTAGGTTTACTTTTCGGGCCACATGAAAACGGGTTTGTTATCCAGCTGAAGCCATCCTCAGAGTCAGTGTTGGGAAAATATTCGACAATGGCTTTTTCTGAACCTTCCCAGTTAACGCTGGTAATGCGCGTTAACGCTAAGAAAATAATTTTTACATCCAATTTCACGAAAGCAATTTAAGTGATAAATGATTTTAATTTTTTTAATTTTATATGGAAATTGCTAGTGAAACCGGCTGTTATCAATTTTCTAAGCGTTAACTTCGAAGTTACATACGTTTTTCTGATTACTTTGTTTATTTATGGGGTTTGCATGCAAATTACTAGAAATTCTAAAATATACATGTCACCAATAAAAAAAATCTCGACGTGCTAGAGAAACCAGAGATGTATTTTAACTTCTCAGGCCTCTGCTATCATCGCAGCGTCATCCAATACGGGTTTTAAACCTAGTGGCGACATCTTTCTAGTCGCCAGGGAATACCGAGGGATCATACAGTGACTTCTCGTGGCGTTTTCTGCCTCTTGCTTCATCATATACATCGCTCCTTTCGTTTTTCCAACCACCGCAAATATCCGCACACTCGCTCCATTTCAAACCATTGTTCTGTACAAATTTGTCGATAGCTTTAGAATTTTCGTCTTCGATTTGCATCGCGAATGGGTTCCTCACTAACACGAGAAGACTGCCGCAGATTAGGTCTACAAAAGTACCGAAAGTGGTTGTGAAAAGGGTACGTTTTCGGCTACTTTTCTGAAAATTTTGTGATTCAATTTTACGTTGACACAACGTACTGGAGAACTACGCTTTAGAGCGAAATATCCCTTTGCTGCAAGCTATTTGTGTTGTGTATGGGGTTTGACGAGCCGCTGAAGGTAATTTTAATAAAAATCCTTTTTTCCTAACATTAGGTTTGTTTTTTACATTATGAAATACGAAATGCTCTCACAAAATTGAATAAACTGCCCAACACCACGGGAACGCAAAAACCCATTTTCGGGCCCGAAACTAAGAGCACAACCAGCCACCGACGTAAAACCGTAGACCGTGTCAGCTGATACGACCTATCTTAAGAGATTCTCTAGTTAACGAAAACATTACGGTGACGTTGTCGTTGCGTCTCTCTCTCTCTTGCAACAGCAATTTCATACGGAAAGGCTTAAAGTGTCAAATCGCCCAAAATTATAAATTTAAGATTTGAGCGGCAGCAAGCGCAATAACGTTAAACTAATGGTTCATTTGATATGTTTCAACAGCTAAGTATGCACATATTAGATGGGTTCCCTAAATGGCAAGAAGTTGCAAGAATTTACAGGAGTTTAGCAGAAAACGTTCCCGTACTCGGTTCTCTGGCAAAGTAGGGGAAAAATGGGAGAGTAAAATCGGTCCCCTCTTTGTCAGAAGTTGCAAGATTCTACCCGAATAATTTTGGCTGGTAAAATCTGGTAAAGTGTCAAACCATCAGCTGTTCAAACGAATTGAAAGTTGAGTAAGCAAAAACAAAGTACTTCTGCATTTTCACCTTAATTAATATATCGTATCGAAGAAATATCAAGTTTTGTAACTATTTTTGTTAATTTGCTTGTGTATTTGCGTATAATTTAGCAGATCGCCAAATGATAAAAAAACTGCTATGTTAACAAAAAATGGCTTCCATGGTGTATTTGGCACTTTTACCAGTTTTTACCCGAAAAGCGTTCCCGTACATTTTGGGTTTGCTCTCTTTCTCTGAGAGCAATTTTGCTTTTTGAAAGTTTTACAGGTTTTATCCAGAAAAATTGACTATTAGCTATAATTTGAATGTTTAAAATTTTTCCTCTTCTGGCAGTTTGACAATGTTCATAAACTCGCCCGGAAAAATAGTCCGGCCGACATCGGGCTAGAGAGAAGCAAATATTACTCGCTCTGGGTCTCAACAGCCCGAGAACCAACAATTCGTTAAATCGTTATTAAAAGAACATATTTGTAAAATAATAGTTAAGAGAAAATACCGCCTATCAAGGCAATGTATTCAAAGAATAAAGCGTTTTTTCGCTCTCCTGTAAAATTTGAGTGCTGTTAGATAGGCGGTTTTGCAATTGGGCGATGGGCGGTTTTGCAAAAACATCGACGATATATTTTTACATTTTAAAACAATTAAACCTCTTTATCCTATCGAAAGATTGAATATAAGGATAATTGACGGTTTGAAAGTTTCTTTTATTCCCCAATCCGGCTTTGTTTACTTTTACTTAAGAAATGTCGTGGCCGTCGGTAGTGTACAGTCTTGTATTCTATTATTCTTGTAATGGAGTAGCTCTTCGTAGAGATGCTTAAGCTCTCTCCGACACTCGCAAAATTAGACAAAGCTCAAGAAAAAAGCTCGCATTTCATTCTGGAATTGGTTTTTAAGTAACCATCACTGTTGGTTTGGCAGTCCACTCACATTGTTACTTATATAAACAAACTAATGTGAAGAAAATAAATTTAACAAAAAATTTCAAGACAAATTAAGAAAGACAAGTGTGAACTAGAGGTATACGCCGCCGAGCCACGCCGCCGCCGCCGCCGATTTTTGTCATTCCTCACGCGCCGCCGCTGAGCTAAGAAAATATCGGCGCGGCGGCGCACACAGTGGCCGTGTAGTGTATTTAATGGCTATAAATCAAGGAGGTTGCGGAGCTTCATGAAATCTTGCACAAATTTATTTTAAATTTTTTAAGAATTTTAATTGTTTTTTTACAAAAATACGCCCACTTTTACGCCCACCTCCCATACAACTTAAATAGAAAATGTGGCATAACTTCCATGATTTTAAATATATCAACTCAATTTTCATAACACATTAATATTATAATTGTAGAATGTGCTCCTGAAAATATGAACTTAATCCGCCAATTTTTACGCCCACCTCCCATACAAATGATATTTCAAAAATGCCATATCTTCTGTAAATTTGTAACTAGAATGTATATTTTTCGCAAAAATGCATATAACATCTATTAAATGCTGTTTTGCAAATATGAAGAAAATCCGCCCACTGTAACACCCACCCCCCATACAACTCCAATACAAAAATTTTTACAGTTTCACTCTATTTCATTTATTAACAACTTTTTCACATCTTCGTGATAATCTAATTTTTTAAGCTTCAATTTCGTTCTAAATGAATTGATGTATGGGTCGGAGGATATCAACAAATGATGCATTACGTCTTCGTTAGTAGAAGAGCGCCCAGTCTTGCGCGAGTGATATAGCCTATAACGTCTATAATCTTTGTTCCTCGCTTCCTGCGCTTCTTCTGATAACATTCCTTTGAAAAATAAACCATATGTTAATTTAAAATGTATGAAACAAATTGTATATTTAACCTACCTATAGGTAGAATGGCCTCAGATACAATTTTGCTACCATGTATCAAAACTTTATGCACTGTGATGGGCATGTAGTACCATCCATACAAATCAATGCACAATTTTGCCGTGTCTATACAATATATTTGGAATTTCTCAGCGTCTATTGCCTGACTGCAAGTTATTGTGGATAATATAATTTTGAACCGATGAATCAGTTGCTCATTTACTCCTGTTATGTCAGCTGTAATTTGAGGGTTTTCAAACAATCGTCGAGCTGTATTCCCATTGTTGCTGGAACCCATTCCTTGTTTAACCACATCAACATTTATTCCCAATACAAATTTAAGTCTTTTTTGAATTGTGGCCTGCTTTCATTTGTTTTCTTCTATATGAAAATTACCAACAAGTTGTTGTAAAAATCGCCTCTGTTTTACAACAACACGCCCTGCGGCCACTGTATTAATACACTATGGTACCGATATTGCTTTGATAGAAATTATTATTATATTAGAGTAACGAAGTGCAGAGGGCAATGACTTATTGTGTGTTAGCATCATTTAGAGACTTTAAAACAAACGTTTTGTTGTTATTATAACCGTACACATTATTTTACATTTAATGTTGTTTATAATATGTAGGAAATAAACGAGCAGCAAAGAAAGAAAGAATGCGCACTTGTTTTTGCACGCGTAAAATAACGCATAACGCATATTTTTTACTGTAATTTTTTGGGCTTTCATTGTTTTTTCGGCGGCAGGCAAATTGGGGCCGGTTTTTTTTTTTTAGTCTGTTAGCTGAGACTCTCAGCTTTAATTTGGTATAGGACTCCATGTGTCGCACTGCTTCGCACACAACTAAAAGTCTAACGGAAAATCATAAATGTTTATTTTTTTGGCTCAAAATATATTGTCAAAGGAATTTTTTTTCAATTTTTTTTTTTTAATTTACATAATGCGTATGTCTATTTTAAGTGAAAAAATACTTATAAGGTACATTCGGTGTATAGTTTATAAGTATCAAGCTTTTGAATATGACATAGAAAACTATCACATTTGAGACTTGTTCACATACTTCAACTTTGAGGTGCTCGGGACAGAAAACCAATGGAGATATTTGCATGAAATTTTCCACACATGACCTTTAGATACTTTTTAACCATCTGTGCAAAAATAATCAAAATCGGAGAGCAGGTCCAAATTGATTTATTGCCGCAGTGGACACAGTGTGCGTCGGCGGCGACGTTCCGCGCTAAGGAATTTTTTACAAAATTTTCATGATGTATGTATGTACATTAAAATACATCGTTTGAAGGAACTCGTTTAAAAACACAATTTTACGAAATGAAAATTACTTTTTAAAGGAGTTTTTTTTGCATAATTTGGGCCACTGGACAGGAATATGATCTCCTTTATTTTTCCAAAAAGAGCGTAATTCAGAAAAAAACATATGTAATATATTTTTGGATCGAAAGCGTTTATTACAGTTAAATTAGGGTAGAATATTGGTAATCTAACGATTCCGCAGTAGACAACTCTTTCCAATACTACAAGAACAAGAAAGTTATAACACATCAAAAACTTTAACGCCAATATCTCAGAAAGCAACTTTAACCGAAGCAGCTTCTGTTCATCTAACTCATTCCATCTAACTCCTCAATTATTAGAGATAAAACAAAGACAAGTTGATTTTCCTGAGTATTTTTTTTTTATATTTTAAACAGACTTTAAATAAAGAGCAAACACTTTTTTTTGCTAATTTTTACATTCGTAGGTTATTTTATTTTTGTTATTTTTATGGCCTTATAACAATTATATTCAACAATTTTTATGAGCTTGAGGCCGTTTCAAGTGAAAACTTATTGTGGAAAAGCAACAATAATTTGAAAAAATGGTAGAAGTGATAGCTATTTCGGAAATCACCACATTTCCTCATCAGACTTCTTTCAGTAGGATTCGAACCGACGATCACCACTGACTCAGCCAGTTGCCTACGCACTGTGCTAAGTTTGTCTTGTTAATTCTTGTTGCTTATTTTCCACTATTTCACTTTGCTAAGCCAACTACAATCAAGCGCAGCTATTCCGCTGCAATTCACTTGATCATGTGGTTGTTGGTTTTGTTGGTTTTTGTTAATATTTCTATTATTAGAATGTTTAACTTTTAGGTGTGCTCGTCCTTAAGTTATTTGTTTTTGTTATTTTTATGGCCTTATAACAATTACACATACGTATACAAGTACTAGGTGGCTGTGTGAAAATTACGTTTTTGAAGGTTTTGCTCCCTTGCATCGCAACGTTTTGAACAAAGGGTTAAAGTTCTCCCTTTTTGGTAAAAACTAATATTATTTTTCATTACATTCGGTTCTCCTTAGAAAAATTTGGCGCTTAATATTTTAGTGGAAATTTTAACCATCTATAAGCCATTTTTTTTAAACAGTGGGTCAAAAATACACGTTCTGGTTCGAGTTGATGTGTTAAGCTTTTGGAAAAAAGTAGACCAACCTTGTTTTCAATATGTAATCCGCAAAAAATCGTAAGAACTCCGTAATTTAACATAACGGTTGATAAGATTATTGCAAAAATTTATTGACAGCGGCATAAATTATCCCAATAACCTAACTTTTAAAATTTTTAATTTCTTTAAATTTAAATAGTACATACGGATCTATCCTGCAGAAAAAAATTATCAATTGATAACAAATAACACAGTTGTAGTTAGCTTTTTTGCGGGATTTCTATAAAATATATAACTTGTAGTTAGCTACAAAAAGCTAGCTTGAAACTACATAGTTGACAAGTAATGCAGGTGTAATGAAGGAGATTGTTTTCTTTAAATGCGTTTGAACAAACGCGTTGAGGACAAATAAAAGGAAGATCGAAATTTCATATTATCATTTTGAAGTTATGTCTGACGGAGTTCGAATATGGGACCACCTACAGCAGTATATGAAAACAAATATGAAATGTATTAAAGTAAATAATAATAAAAAATAAAATAAAAAAAATATATTTTGTTTTTTCTATTGATATTTTATGTCCAAAAGTAGCTAGTTACAAGTTTGTTACATCTAATGCAGAGGTAAACCACCCTTGACTATTTCGCGGCCATCGCCATGGAAATATAGTTAGCTTTCGTCAAAGAAAATATACAGATAATAAGTGACTTTTAGCTCCTTCCTAATCAACTTAAAGTTAGCTTATAGTTAGATACATTTCCTGCAGGGTGTAGAGAACATACAGAGCCATGTGTGTATGTATGTATATTAGGGCGGGTCAATTTGTATGGATCAATTTTTTTCGACATCGTTCCTAGCATATTCGGATTCTTCATACAATTCTAAGAAAAAAATTTCTCCAGACCATAGCACTAGAGTCAATTTCGAGCCTGCGCATTTTTAAAAGAAGATATCTTATATATAAAAGTGAATTTCTTTCCGTTAGTCTCGGTAAGACTCGAAAACGGCTTGACCGATTTGAATATTTTTATTTTTTTGGTTTGCTTTTTATAATATCCGGATGGTTAAAACCAGAAAAAATAGAGAGTTGCCACCTGTTTAAAAATTTCAGTATAAGTAAATTAATGAGATAAATTAGATATTACAATATGGGTGTCAAAAGAAAGAGGTTATGAAGACTTACAGGCGAAAATATTTTTGAGAGGGGTTGCCACCTCTTTCAAAATTTAATTAAATTAAATTGGTAAGATAAATTAAATATTGCAATATGGGTATCAAATTAAAAAGGTTTAAGAAAGCTTACTACTGAAAATATTCTTGAGTCGGGTTGCCACCAATTTCGAAAATTTGTTTCAATTAAGTTAACAAGATAAAGTATGTATTATAATATAGTTGTCAAACGAAAAGTATTTGAAACTTTATTGATTAAGAAATATTTCCTATAGGCCTGCCACCTACCAGAGACTGGCTTGCGTTGAACGCCAACTATTGCATACTCAATACTGCTGCTTTGTATGACTGAGCAGCGCGTTGACTTAGTAGCAGTGATCGGACTTCAAAAAAATTCTGTGTGGTACAATCTGGAAAAAATGTGCTAGATTTCAGAAAAATGTGGTAGATCTCTGGGTTTGGATCAAACTTTTTACAAAAATTAAAAAAATTCTGCAATGGCAAACTTTTTAATTAGACTCTAAAAAAATTTTATTTTAGTATAATAAAGTGCAAGTTGAATTTTCCCGAGTTTTTCACAAAGTTTACACATATGATTTTTATGTGTTTTGGTGTAGAATGAACTATTTTTTTATAAAAAATTATCGGAAATAAAGTAGAAACTTTGCCTACATTACGAAAAATTCACTGTGCCAATACTTTTGTTCGTTACAAAGTAAAAAAAAATTTAACTTTAAAAAACCAAAAAACAAAAACAATTTTACAATATTTCAAAATTATTATTCGAATCATAAATTTTTTTATGATTAACAATATATTTATAGTTCTTTTGGTTTTAGATCCGTTTTGCTTTCAATTCGAGGTATCATTTTTCTGCATTCTATTGTCATAGCCATAACTCCCTCTCTATTTTTATCTATCAATCAATTTTATATTTTTTCGGCATTTTTCCTAATTACAAGTAGAGCTTTATAAAACTTTTATAACACCAAATGTTTATCAAGCATAGGATTTTGTGTTATCCGGGCAGGGTTATTAATTTAACCAGAGAATATGTTTTCTTTATTAAGTTTATCCAGTTACCTATCTTAAACTGCTACCTGTACTGTATCAGCGGTTAAAACTTGTAATTTTTTATTTAAAATTTTAGATAAGGAATAAGGGAGTGGATGAAAAATATATAACGCTAAGAACGGCCCATATATATGTATATGAAAGAATACACACATGCGACGACTCTAGCCATTGTGAGTCACTCCTTTAAATTATAGTTTTTTCTTCTTCTTATTGTATTAAAAAAATAACGTTCGTAACACTTTAGTAAATATTCCGTATATTAACTTAGTATATATTAAAGACTAGAAGATGACCCGGTGAACTTCATACTATAATTTATTTGAATTTCACTTTGATAAATTATAACAAATCTTCAAAATTCAATTCAATGAAATCACTAATAGCTGTTATAGCTGATAAAAGATTCCACACCTATGAGATGTGCCACACCCCCTTTTACAAACTCATTTATATACATATATCTTTCTATAAGCACCTACCATAGGTATCTGTGCCTTTCAAATTTCGAGTTCATGTGACGTATAACTCCGAAGTTAGAGCTGATTAAAAATTTTCACTATGGGATGTGCAACCCATCGCCACCCCTCCCCTCCAACCTCTTGGCGAGTCCGCATTTTTTTACCCTATTATAGGTCCAGGAGTCATGGCAATACTCTGGAAAAATTTTATTCGATTCTGTCCATCCGTTAGGCTACAACCTGGCACATACATACATGCATACTTCCACAAATATATAGTAGAATTTGCTTTGAAGCGCCATCTTACGGTTCTTTGAATAAAAAAATAGATATCAGAAATGAATTGTTTATATCACAAAACTCCGGAGCACCAGTTTTATTTAAAAAAAAAAACATTCGTAACACTTTAGTAAATATTAATCTGATTATTGACTTAGTATTAATTAAAGATATTTTCTTTTAAAATTGCGCAGGCTCGAAATTGATTTTAGAGCTATGGTCTAAAGGACTTTTTTTCTTAGAATTTTATGTAGAATCGAAATCTGCTAGGAACGATGTCGAAAAAAAATTGACCCGCCCTAATGTATATACCTCAGACCTTCTTCTGTTCGCCCATCCATCAGCGCCAGGCACTCAACATTTTAATTCGAGTAGGAAGTAACGTAATTTAAATTTAAAACTAGTTCAATGAATAAATTAAATAGAATTATAATCTGAATTGGCATGATGAATGCCTAACGCTGACGAGATGACATGATAAGATTAGTAGCCTCATGGCTCTCTGGAATCTACCTTATGGGCAGTAGCACCGGCGTTTCCAGACGAGCCGGCGCACTATGGGACTACAGCGGCCAAAAGTAGTAAAAACAGATAAGCGAATTCTGAAAAAATAATTACGCAGATGCATAGCAAAATATCCAGCTAACCCAAACCAAAAAGAATTTTGGATGAAAATGCATATTTGCAATCATGATACGAGCTTAAAGTAGGAGCAATGCGAAAAAATATATTTGTTAGAAAAGATTTTCATTTTGTCGCAAGTAATTGAATTAATTTTTCCACTTGTGCGGATATATAAAAAGCCAATCTGATTGATGAGCAGTTTTTGAATATATCTGTGGTCAAACATTGCTTTAAATTTTTATACATCTTTTGAAATGTATAAAACAGTTTACCTTAAAATTCGACATAATTTTGTGAGTGTAAAATTTTTCGAGTGCTTAATTTAAAAAGGGATATTTAAAAAGGACCTAGGAGGCGAGCTAAATTATACTTAGGACAAGTAAACATTAAATATGTGTGTCATATCTCAAATAGTTCCAGCTGCGAGGAACTGCGAGTTCAGCTTCTATTCTTCCTTTTATAGACCCATCTCCTGTAAAATTTATTGAATTTTTATTGTAGAGCAAAAAGGAAAAACTCTGATATGTACATAAAATGAAAGATATGCAATATAAAGTGGAAATTAAAGAAGGTTTAGATATTAATGACTCGCCAATCTATTACTCCCAATCAACGTTCAGCCAAAAATGGACGTTTCTCTGGACGGGATCCGTTTTCGATGACAAGAGTCCTGCTTGCCTTAGCTCAGCTTTTGTTGTATAAAATGTAGGTAAAATTTAAAGTTTCAGTGTAAATACATATCGTGCACATAATTTAATTTGCAGGTATTGTAAATGTTTTCGCTTTGTCATTTTTAAAATGAAGAAATAGGAAATTCTTTAGAAATAAAATAAATGTGCCTGTTCATTTTCTCCAAAATCCATACAATTTAGTACTTGGAGTCAAAAAAGCTGAGTAGGAGGTGAGCGCCGTAATAAGAAGCTCTTTATTATGTTCCAAGTTGGAAAATTTAGGCTTAAACGAGCAGGGCACACCGAATATCATAAAAAAAATTTTTTTTTTAATTGCGCCTGTTTTTCTAGAATTACTGGGCGATAATGTAAACCGATTTTGACGATCTTTCAGATTTAAGCTTTTCTCATTAAAACCAGCATATGCTCTGAAGTTCATCAAAATCGGATAACATTTACTATTTCCGCCCACAAGAGTTGTGGGCGTGGTAGCGCGTTGAATTTTACAATTTTCCACAGTTCATCATTCCTAAGTGCCGAACAGCCCATATACGAAATTTCAGCGAATTTTTAGTACGGTTACTACTTTTGGCCGCAGCTTATATGGGGACGTCCCACTGTGCGGCGTCGCCGCCGCCGCCGATTCTTTTTGAAGTTGACCACGCCGCCACCGCAAGGCCTGTCGGCGTAAACCTCTAGTGTGAACGCACTTGATTTCTATGAAGTAATTTACGATGTAATGTGAACGTGATTTAAAATGCTCCTTTTTCATAGTTCAAACTAGGAATATTACTGAACATGATTATATAGTTTATGTACAGGAATGTTCTTTACATCGTTGTCAAGAACGACAGAATACAAGATTGCGCCCATCAGAGAGGTTTTGTGAGAATAATTTTTGTGTCACGCTGGATCAGTTGCGCGAGAGAAATGTGAAAATTCGAATAAGAATGCCAGAAGAAGCAGAAATTTTGCAAGAAAAACGTAAAAAAGTTGCACAAGAGTGTTGTCATACAAACAGCGATTCTGTCAAATTCACTAAGAGCGGAATAACAGTACAATACCCATATTTGTTCCCTACACCATTGTTTACGTACGTGTTTATAAGTGGAGCAAAATATATACAGACACATTCAAGTACTTTGTACATACATACATGCATATGTATAGGCCTATGCAGATATACATACATATACACGTACGCACCTTTCTGACGTGCACTTGTTTGTATATTTGTACATGTGTATTTATGTTAACACATATTTCTGGAAGGAAATTTTAAATATATACATATGTAGCGCTGCGATTGAAAGTTTCGGTTTTATGCTAAAAATAAGTTCTAGTATGTACATGCGCATTTTCAAAAAAAAAAAAAACAAAAAAACTAAGTAAATAAGGAAATTCAATTGGCACTTAGGTCGAGTGGGATACAGTGACACACCTACTAGTTTCGTTTTTTTTTCATCAAACTCGCGTTTTTACGCCTCTGACACCTCATCGAGTCTTTTGTTTATTATCATTCTTTTTTTGCTCTGTATATATGTATTTTGTATATTTCCTTGAACATAACTGACTCAGCGGTGTATACATACTTTCTCTGATCGCTGGTTCTTTTCTTTACGTACATTTTTTTTAAATGCGCCAGCTAAAATTATGTGAAATATATTTTTATAACAGTGTATTAATTTTATACTACTTCGTCGTTTAACTCCTATAAAATAGAATGGTCAAACTGCTTTGAGCATCGCCAATAATTTAGGATACGTCACTGCTGTGGAAACGCTGAAGGTGGTTACCGAAAAATCAGTTATGAATATCATAACAGGCGTGTTGGAAGAGAAATATAAAGTTGTTGCGCCTGAATTGATGCATGAAACATTTATGTCCGATTCTGAAGACGAAGGTGGTGACGAACACATAGATCATCAACAGTACAAATACATGGCGACTGATGACTTAAAAGCATCCGAGCAGGATCATCAAAACTACGACACGACCAACAATGACGACCACATCGATCATCACCAGCAAAAGCAAGTTCAACAAGTGCATCATACGCAATTGACTGCTGGACGTAACAGTTTTTATAGTGAAAAAGGTAAATAATATGTGTGCTAAATGAGCTCTTCCGGCGTCATATGTAATCTACATACATATGTATCCCTACAAGACGCGACTATCCGAAACTTGAAAGAATTTCTCTTTATATTTATATTTATTAAAAAAAAAACGGCACTAACCTTTTTTATTGTCAAGTTAAAATGCCTTTGTCTCCTAAAAGTTGTTGTAAAATTAATATAGTGTTTTTAATATTTTACGCTTAATCAATATTTTTATTTCATTATGGTAACTCTGTTACTCTCCTTTTTACCTAAAGCCTAATTGAAGATGTTTGATAAAGGAATAGATTTTTAAATCGGATTTCAAATTAAAATTTTGCTTTTTACAAAAGCGCGCTTTATCAGATAACCACGAGATACGGGCTATAATATTTAAACTCTTTGATTTGCAAATGATTTCATGCAAATATCCACTGTGAAGGCATTTTTATCAACGCATCATGAAAGTTTATAAATTCAACTGAAACTGGATTAGCATAACACCCTTATTCCTTTTAACACATGTATGTATATGTACTTAGTACATATGTATACGCTTAGAGTTATTTCCACAAGGCCTTAACTGCAGTTAATGCCTCTTGGAAAAAGAAGATTACAACTCGAAGGAGGTAATTGCTCATATTTAGTACAAGCAATCGAAAGCAAAAAGTAAGAAATAAACTTTGCTTATCACCCCATGTTAACGTTCCTTGAATTTACCTGAGCTTTTAACTGCAGTTAAGATTTTGGTGGAAATAGGCTATTAAATTGCAACAGAAACGCATCGGCACTGCGTATAATAAATCATTTAAATTTTATCGAAAATTATTTCACAGACCATAACGATTATAAGAAATAAAATTAAATGTTGCTGTATAATTATTACGTTACACTAAAAACTTTTTCATCTTCTCCTAGTAATTAGCTGGGACTTTTATTTTTTCGTCTAACGGGAGGATTATTTTACGATGGAAATCATTTCCGTCTTGAAATAAACGTCCCGAGAGACGAAGAAAAATAAAAGTTCCACATAATTATTATGAGAACACGTAAATGGTTTCCGTCTTGAAATAAACGTCCCGAGAGACGAGAAAAATAAGTGCCATATAAAAATTATGAAACGACGTAAATTCTTTCCGTCTTAAAATAAACGTTTCACGAGACGAAAAAAAATAAAAGTGCCATATAATTGTTAAGAGAAGACGTAAATCATTTCCGTCTTGAAACAAACGTCCCGCGACATGAGAAAAATTAGAATCCTACATAATTATTATGAGAAGACGTATATAACTTCCATCTGAAAATAATCCTCCCGCGAGACGAAAAAAAATATTTCTCATAAATAGGGATTATACAAAGACGAAAATTTACTCTTAAAACAAGGCGACGTTCGTGAGCTCAAATATTAGGATAATAATTATTTTGGGTCTCTGCTCCATATCTATCTATTTCCACTCCATATCTATTTATTAATAAAGTTTTTTCGATTTAAACTGAAAATTCTGTAAATATTTTAAGTATTTTAAGTATTCATTAATGAAATAGTCATATAAATACACTATATGTCGAAAAATAGGCGTTTTTAGTAATCAATGTTATTGAAGCCCGGAAAACTGTGGAACCTTCGGTGTCTGTCAGACTACCACGTCAGTCGCAGAGGGTTTAGCGAAATCCGGTATGGTTTATAAATTCTTCCGCTTAATTGTAATTTTTTCTCTTCCTTTATATTCTGTAAAGTCCATGATTTTTCGGCTTCTTCAAACCAATACCCGATAAAGCAGATCGACAACGTTGCGATAACTCGTCCACCTATTCATCTGGGGTAGGTATACAAAAATATGAATCATCATTTGACAAGCTTGTATTCGCTTATCTCCATACTTTCTGCGTTTGTTTTTGGAAAATGCAGCTTCCTTGTGTCGTTTTTGGTGGATGCACGTGGCGGTTCAATGCGTGGTTGCCGCCACAGCGGCGTTCGTGTAATTGTGCCACCGAAGGCTTGTTCGCAACCAACGCGTATCACGTGCCGTTATGTAAAGCCGCAACGAGTTCATAACCCGCCACCTTTGATGGAAGGTGAAGCTTTGGTTAGCCGGATAATGGAATTATCTCCAGTGGAGGCCAAATTTTTAGGGTAAGATAAGTAATTTTGGGTTTGGGAAATGCTTAAAATTTTTTATATTACGTACTATGCCTTAATACGCTTCATTAAATTATTATTTTCAGTCCAGTTGTGTTAGAGGTGCCGCATTTCGGTTCTTTGCGTGATAAGGAACGTGAAATCATAATTTTGCGCTCCGACAATGGAGATAGTTGGCGAGAGCATACTTTATACGATAGTGATCAGGATCTACTGCATATAGCTAGTTTCTCGGATGATCGTACGGTTAAATTATGGGACATTGGGACTGAGAAAACTACGCTTACTTTTGCAGAGCATGAGGATTATGTGCGCGCTGGCGCGGTAAATCCCATGTCACCAGACACATTAATATCCGGTGGTTACGACGGTAAAATTAAGATGTATGACACACGTACACAAAACGTTTCGTTCAGTATTGATCATGGGAGCCCAGTTGAATCTTTGCTGTTTCTGCCAACGGGTGGTATATTTATCAGCGCAGGTGGTACAGAAATGCGTGTGTGGGATGCTTTCGCTGGATGTCGACTTTTAACGAAAGTATCACAACACCACAAAACCATTACAAGTCTACGTCTCGGTTCCAATGGCAAGCGTATACTTTCTGGGAGCTTGGATCGTCATGTCAAGATCTATGATGTCGCAACATACCAAACTGTGCACACGCTTGATTTCCCCAACGCCGTGCTGAGTCTTGGAGTTGCGCCGGGAGATCAAACTGTTGTGGCGGGTATGGTAGACGGGCTTATTTCAATACAAAATATGGAAATAGATCGCAATAAAGAAGCGAAACCAAAACGTAATGCTAACAAACAGCGCCGGCTGACTTCGATNTGACATTGTCGAAAACGCAAACTTTTTGGATGGCAGTCAAAAATGTTTGAACAATATAAAAATCGACCGTGGTCTTAATTATAGGGATTTGTTAAATGCTGGTTTTAAGTCAACAGCAGTGAAGCCCATTATTGCAGCAGAAGCAGTAGTAGATGACAAAGAGTCGGAAATTGTTCAGGTGGCTACATTGCAACTTCAGCCGGATGGCGGCGACATTATCCACAGAGCCGATATTCGTTTATCGGACATATGTAACATGATCGAAGGCGACTGGATGCGCTTGGCCAAAGAATTGGGTGTACCCGAGACCGATATCGAGATTATTAATGCGGAATACAACGAGCGGCCGTCTCAAAAGGCTATGGTGATGCTACGTCTTTCGCTTCGTCAACAAGGACCCACGGCAACGAGCAACACCTTAGAACGTGCACTACACAATATAAATAGAAGTGACATTGTCAAGAGATGCATATTTAATATAGAACCTGTAAAAGATGACTTGGAGAGAAGCATGGCCAAAACTCAGCTGGACGAATCTGAGTTTAATGAGCTAGGAATACACTTAAATAAAAGCGCTGAAATGCTGTATGATGAGAGTAAAAAAGCCCCAACAGCTACCAATGATAGCTCTGTCTTGCATGATTCTCTTCTGAGGGGAGTACAAAGAACTGAAATTGAAATTGAGGAAAGCAATGAAAATTGCAATTTAGTGGCAGCTGCAGTAGATAATAACGTGTATACAAGAAGTAAGTTGTATAAAATTCTCTAGTTCCCTTAAATTGATCTGTATTTTTACAGAACATGCAGCAACCACTAAAACGCCGCCACCCACGCCAAATGATATTTCGCAATTTCACACAAGTTGCGATTTAGACAACATTCGGCGAATCGCTGAAGAGCATACGCAACAAGTATTAGACGAAGCGCAGAGCAACATCGAAAATGATGGTGAGAATATATATCCCACGTTTAATAACACAGAGATGTAAAATTTACGTTTTTTGAGATTTTTAATACAATTAATAAGCTTGATAAGAAGAATATGTTCAGCCTAAAGGTGGGATTATGCATACTTCGCATTACTTCGCACAACTTCTTAAACGTAACGCAACTTTACAAAACTTAAGGCTGATTATGCTTCGCATGCAACCAAATTTATTAGTACTATCAACGTTATGCATCGACGCAATAGGGTTATTCACGGTGTGTGAGCAAAAACAGCTGATTTGTGGTTTCTTTAGGTAAATAGATTTGTTTATAGAAAAATTAATTTAAGTGGTTTTAAGGTGGTATAGTCCAAATTAAATCGACACTCAATTTCTTTGCAGTTTGACATAATTTTCAATACAATATCTGTAAAAATATGTAAATAAAATACGTATGTTTTATTAAGAAAATACGTAATAACTATATGTATTCAACGATATATTTACCAGAAAGAGCATAAAAATACCTTTCATTTGATATGTTAATTTTATATAGCTAGGTTTAAGGGCTAAGGTTAAATGCCAACTGCGAAATAAAATAACTGTATTGATATTTTAATATAAAATGAAAATTTTGAATAAAAAATAGCGCGATATTTTCTTCCAAATGTTCGCCTGCAGAGCTTTTTTTCTTTTAAGATATAAAATCATATTTTAGTATTTAGTGATATTACCAAAGGTTTTTTATTATAAATCATATATTTAAAGGTGTTTTTGCTCTTTCTTATCTTGTGCATATCTTTTAATATAGTGAGTTGCGTATTTTTTTAAGAAAAACAAATTCTTATTAAAAAAATTGCCATAATTTATATATACATGTAATATACGCATATTAAATCAAAATACCTTTACCTTTCCAACCATATCAATATTTTGAAAATTGGTTCAAAATTTTTCGAAATATAAGCTTTTGAAAATATTGAAAATTCCACGAATTCCGCTCCTATGAATTTGCACAAAAGAGAATAGGGGTATTCTCGAAGTCTTGCACGATGCACGGATTGCACGAAATGCAAAAATACTATTCCAAATTTCGAAGAGTACGAGAGCACCCCAGCGAAATTATGTATCAGATACAAAAACAAGAGACAGCAAAAAGAAATGAAGTGAGCGAGATGAGAGAAATGAGAGAAATATGTAGCAATTCCAACAACAAAACAACTAGCACAGGGTCGCATTTATCATGCTATGCTATTTTGCAATATACATGGTTTCGACGTTGCATATTTTGCAGCGATAGGAAATATTGTTTCCCATGTATTTTGTTGTTTTGTGTTTGCAAGTTATGCAATCCGTGCTACTTGCAATGGCTTTGCGAGATTTGGAGAATACCCCTAATGTATTCCATTAAAATCATGGCCCGCCGGCCATGTTCACTTTTAGTGTTTTTAGCTCAACGGGCCCTATTCTCTACTTGTTCCCAAAATTACATTCATAGAGTTGTGAAATCCCCTAATATGCTTTCCATGCATCTCTGTAAAAATATTGCTATTGGTTCCACTGCAATTCAAATGCAACTTAAGAAAACGTGAGGCAAAATCTAAACTCAACGTATCGCTAATTTTTTACAAGTTCTGCTAATTTCTGGGTAATGGAGTACATACAAATTGCATTCAACAGATTTTCACCTGACAGTTTGGAGTTTATGCGAAGTTGTGCGAAGTATGCATAATCAGACCAGAATAGATGACTAAATTTCCCAAAAATGGCGAATGCTTTGATTTTGTTTTCCCAAAAAATTTAACTTTTTAAATAATTTTGTATATTACACTGTGCGACAGCTCAAATCGGTATTGAGTAAAACCAATTGCAAGTGATAGCTTTAGATGTCAATAATAGGTTTGTATAGTAACAAATAGTCAGTACTAATTTGTACTGGAACCTGCAAACTTTTACTGGAAAAGTGTATAATAACCCAAAAAATTTGCAAGGGAGCCCTGAATCGAGAGCGTAATACCACGGGATAGCTGCAAATTCTTGCAAGTGAAATTTTTACTAGCAGAAATTAGCCAGCAAAAGAAGAAGACAGATCAATGTCAAAAGCGGCCATTAGTTAGTTGGATTGGTTAAGCGTAAACAAAAGTAAAATGAGTGGAAATCAAAATATTAATGATGTACTGGACTGTTTATGTGCTTGTGTGTAAAGCAAAGAGTTTAAAACTGATTTATAACAGGTCTATTCTGCACGTTACCGAAGATTTTGTAACCGGAAAATTGTATTACCAAAAAATATTACCAGTTCTTGTCACCGCAATTCCAGATACGTTTGTAATGCAGTTAAAATATTCAGCAATTCAGCTATAAAGAATTGTGCAAATCCTGGCGTTGCATATTTCACGGGGTAATAATTTGTTACCAGCTTATGAGATGGTAACAAAATTTACCGGTTACAAGAGTACACAGAATGCGAAAAGGGTTTAAAAATTGACAGAACTTTATTTACCGTTTACAAACTTTTTATTACCAGTGCAGATTAGACCTGTATATAGTAAAATGTTAACAGTAGAATGTCAAAACAGTGCAACAACTGTTCACTTGAAAGTTTTTACTAGTTTTGTGTTCAACCTTATCTGCTAGTTTAACTTCTCAGTTTTACGCTCTATTTTGCTTTTACGCTCTCGCTGCACTTTTTTACTGGAGAAGTTACTATACACACCTAATTCTACGTTAATAGCTTTTCGGAGTTTAACTCAAATAAGGAATATATCCTTAGTTGAATCCTTGCACACAATTTATTGTTTAATTGGTATTTGGATACGAAGAATTTGTTTATCATAAGCTTTGCGCTAGATGGTGCTGCAGGCTGATTTTATTGAGTTTTTTTTTCAAATAAATACTAAAATTAGAGGTCTCTATTCAAAGAAATTCAGTCGCGATTTGAAATTTAGATTATTAATATCACAAACACCAATTTTAAACACCACAATCAAAACCTAAGCAGAAATTAATTTAATTAATTGGTACAGTGAAATAGCAAAACGGTGGCTATTTGTGGTAAGGTCCATAAATCGTTTTGATTATTGCTGAGATGTTAAAAATAGATTTGCCGGTCTCGAGGGGTTGTGGAATCGCCGCCATTTTGGAAAGGTTGTACGCTAGCCGACAGTACTTGGGGCAATGACAAAGAAACATTGCTAGCAACATACAAGGCAATAGGCCGGCCGGTTTTAAACTACGCAGCACCAGTGTGGTCGCCGGGGACTAGTAGGCCGCAGTGGATGAAGCTACAGACAGTACAGAACACCGCACTCAGGACTGCGACTGGATGCCTCCTGATGTCGCCAGAACAGCACCTTCATAGCGAGGTAAGAATGCTCCCAATCAAGGAGCATAACAATGCTCTGCAAGCAGTTTCTGACTGGGAGCCACAGATGTGGCCACCCAAACAGACAGCTGCGTGCAGAGAAGCCCTCACCTAGGCACGTCAGGAGGCATCTATACGAACTGACGAACGAAGTCCAGAGCTTCATCAAGCAGCCTCTGGACCCGTCAGCTTACCGACTGGCCCTGAACGGCATTCATAGGGAGTCAGTCTCGAGTTATGTAGACTCTAGACCTGTGAATGCCGTTCTAGGCACACAACCACCGGACATAGACGTGACGGAGCCTCATCTGCCTCGCGAGACAAGAACCACAATAGCCCAAACTTCGCTCTGGCTACTGCAGCAGGTTAAACTCATACCTGAGCAGACTGATTGCGGATGTGCCAAATGAGTGTCCGACATGCGGAGAGACCCCTCATGACTCGAAACATCTCTTCGCATGCCCGGAAAACCCGACAACCCTAACGGCTTTGTCCCTGTGGACCGACCCGGTGGAGGCTGCACGCTTCCTAGGGCTGTCGTTAGTGGAACTTGACGACAACGACTGAGATATCAACCGATCTGGGCGGGGTTGTTGTAGCCGCTACAACAACAACAACAAAGAAGGTTGTAAACGTTTTTCGCAATTTACATCGATACCGTTAATTTTTTTTCGAAAAATTCATAGACTTGTTTGTCGGCCGAAAAAAAATCTAAATTTTTTGTTTACGACTATTTTTCTAACGTCATTATTTTGAATGTTAATAAAAATTTAGTGATGGATTTTATTTTTTTAACTTTTCGAGAGTGGATTGTCCTAAAACAGTTAATTGTTGGAAACTATTCCCTTCTAATCTCAATTCGAGAATATTATGCATAAAATATTCGAGTAGGCCATGCGCGCTGTACGGAATATGGCGCTGTGCGATTAAGGTGATATTTTTTGCCGCCAGTGCACATACACTGCCGCTGTGATGTAGTGGTAAGCAGTGCGCGCTTCCACTCCGCAGGGCCTGGGTTCAAGCCCTGGTCAAAGCAACAACGCAAAAAAATGTAGAAAAAGGGGTCTTCTCTTAGCAGCGGTCGCCCCTCGGTAGGCAATGGCAAACCTCCGAGTGTATTTCTGCCATGAAAAACAGCTTCTCATAAAAATACAATCGCCGTTCGAAGTCGGCGTAAAACTGTAGGTCCCTCCGCTTTGTGTGACAACATCGGGGCGCACGCCACAAATCGGAGGAGAAGCTCGGCCAAACACTAACATATTTGTCGGCGCCAATCTAGTCCTTGCAAAAAATGGGACTAATCCGGGATGACTCCGGGAGCAATCGCAAAGGAGCATGCGACTATTACCACTTTTGATCTCTTTATATGGAATTAACTGAATGCCCAATTGTACCCGATGAGTAGTAGTAGTAGTAGTAGTATCAACTCAAAATTTTTTCGACAAAGGTTCTGATAGTTGCTTAATTGGAGTCTTCTAAATTCAATGGCGTCCTCAGTTTTTCCCGATTGGCTCCACTTTTGGAGATAGCGGTACTTGAAACTTTGCTTAAATTTTAACTATTATATAAAAAAACTCAGTTTTGAAGATATTTTACTAAAATTTTGCACACGCTAGTATTTTAATATTTCCTTCACTATCCTAAAATCATCGAAATCCGTTCACCATAACATCTGGCTCCAAAACAACTGATTGTGCAGAGACGTTGGCTTGCGTTATAACTCCTCCAATCAAGCAGGTAAAAATTTAGTATAGGTTCACTTTAACATATAGCATGCATAAAAGTTATTATTCAGATATGAAGTTAGAGTTATAGCGCAAAAACACATATCTGAGTAATAAGTTGTATTGGAGCTACATTTTAAAGTGAACCTATTTCGATAATTTTAAGGAATAATTAACGTAATATTAAAAAAAAAGTAATTAAAAAATTGTAGTAAAATAACTTAAATACTGAGAGAGTTATTTATAAAATAGTTAAAATTCAATCAAATTTTCAAGTACTGTTATCTCGAAAACCGGAGCCAATCTGGTTCAACTTTCAAAATCTTTGCTCAAAACTTACAACTTGAACAGCGTAATTTGAACCCAGCTTATTCTTTTGTTTTCTATTTCATGTTTATTCCTCATCTAACTTTTGAAGCACTTGAAAATGAATTACACCTATATTAGTCGATTTATTAAGAGATTACGAATAAAATTATATATAAAACATAGGTGTGCTCACAAATTTAAAAATTATTATTTTTTTTTTGGAAAGTGTACCTATTTTTTAGATTTGCCCATATAGTTTAAGAAGGGACATCAAGGAAACGTTGTCTACACCAACTTCTCTCAAATGCATTTGATACAGTCACTCACAACAATTTATTGCGTAAGCTAGAGTGTTTAGGTATACACTCTACATTTCTGGGCTGGGTTAGCTCATATCTGTCCAATAGATTTTCTTTTGTTGAAATCGAGAATACAAGATCATATGCCTTTGGAGCCCACTTCTGGGGCTGGATTCTGTAACTGTGAGTTTTCAAGTGTACACTGAAAATCGTGTACACTGTCACTTTGCGATTCAGCAAGTGTGAGAATGAGTTTTAACTGTCAAAACTGTGTACACTTCCGTTTCAAGAAACTCACAGCATTTTGTTCGGTGAGTTTTGCTTTTCCAGTTGCTGACTTTCAAATAAAATAATCGAAAAATGGAAATGAAAGCAAGAAAAGTTTCAAATGAACAAAAAAAGTTATTTAATAGAATATATGGAAAATAATATTGGGTTTGCGAATGATAGGTAAGTGAAATATTGATAAAAATGTGTTTTATTTATACAAATTCGTATGTTCTAGATTTGAATCGGTTGATGGTGCACATTTAAGGGCTCAGAAGTGGGGTGATCTTGCTGCGACCCTTAACAGCTTAGGAGGTGCTGTAAAAGATGCTGCTAAATGGAGCAAGTATTGGTCAGACCAAAAGTAAGTAAGTAATTATAAATTTTATAACGTCTTCAAATGTTTTGTTTTCTACAGAAGTCATGTCAGAGAGAGGGAGGTGCTGTGAAGGTCAACGCTGGAGAAAAGTGGACGCAATGGACTTGGACGTTTAAAGGAAGCGTCCGATTTCGAAAAAAGGGTGCTTCAACTCATGGCCCCAGTAGTCATCACAGGAAACGACAACGTTCCTGATATGCTAAATGTGACGGTAATATGAATATTTTAAGACTAATGTACTAAAAAACCACATATCGTTACCTAATTATGGAAAGACCCTAACTAATTTTACTTTGTACCGGTGCATAACTAACCAATTAATTGATTGAATTAAAAAAAAAACTCTACATCAATAAGATAGTTTCAGAGTTTAAAATAAACCAGTGTTATCAAGGAATACGAAACTAAAGAACTTAAGTTTTGATAAGTACGCTGCAAAGAAACAAAAACATTAGAAAGGACCTTTTTATATTAAGGAAGCAATGTGTAGTTTGTAACCAAATGTTTTTTTAACTTTAGCAACCAGAAATGGAGCTTGAGTTTATAGAGAGTGAGAGTGAGGCAATCAATACCGGGCAGGTATTACCCTTAGCGGAGCCGCAAACACCACTTCCACTCCCAAGGCCACCATCTCCTCCTCATCGATCATCGTCGATCAGGAAAAAGAGAACCGGCTCAAATTAATTTTAAGGTGAATATTTAGAAATAAAGCAAAAGAAACTAATTGAGGAAAACAACATGTTGCGAAAAGAAAAAAAAGAAATGGAGAAGGAGAAGCTTAGAGCTGAAATAGAATGGAGGAATAAAAAATATGAATTAGAATTAAGAAGAATAAAAATTATGGGGATGCAAACCACATCTCTGCAATAAAAAAAATATTAATAAGGAATTAATAATAATGTACACCGGTCAAAAAAAGTAATCGAGAAATTATATTATTTCAAATATTCAATATATTTTTTATGTAAAATATGTTTCGATAATTTCTGTTTAAATTATAGTTCATTCTATATACCAATCAAAGTGTTAAACTTTGTCCAAAATTGGGAAATTTGTTGAACTTTTTCAGAATTTTGCATAAGGTTTGAAGCATTGATTCACATGGTTTTCGTTATAGAATGAACTATATTTTAAACAAAAATTAACAATAAATATTTAACATAAAAAACATTGTAAATATTGTATAAAATATCACTTGTCAATTAATTTTTTTTACCGGTGTACAGTGAGTCATACTCAGAATTAAACAGTGAGGTTTCTACAATAATATTGCAAATGTTTTTTAATTCTGAATTCCTTTTCCGTTAATTTTTTATAAAGTATAGCTCACTAACTAACAAAAAACAAATGAGGAAAAATCAACAAAATTTCATCAATATTGCTTACTTTTAAATTAGAATTTCTAGGAAAAAATTTGGTGTACAGACCTGTAGCCCATTAAATTTTAATAAAATAAAGTGCAAGTTCGAAGCCGCTAAAAATCGCGTTGATTTTTGATACTTTTTTCCTGGCGGTGCTCTTATTTTCTTATATGTATATAAAAAATTTTCCAGCAAAATTGAGCAGGCAAACGTTTTTTAATTTTTCCTAATTTTTGCACAAAAATGCAATTTAGATTAATATGTTTTTTGTTAGATAGTGAGCTATACTTTATAAAAAATTTACGGAAAAGGAATTGGGAATGAAAAAACCTTGGCAATATTATTGTAAAAACCTCACTGTTTAATTTGATTATGACTCAGTGTACATATCTATCAATAATAAACATGCTACAGGTCTATTCTGCGCTGGTAATAAAAAGTTTGTAACCGGTAAATAAAGTTCCTGTAAATTTTTAAACCCTTTTCGCATTCTGTGTACTCTTGTAGCCGGTAAATTTTGTTACCATCTCATAAGCTGGTAACAAAGTATTGCCCCGTGAAATATGCAATGCCAGAATTTGCACATTTGATTCATAGCTGAATCGCTGAAAATTTTTACTGCATTACCAACGTTCATAGAATCGAGGAATAAAATTTGTTTTAAATGGGTCATATATTAAAAAGGTCACAACATATTGATAAGTTTTGACTATTTACTTTTTCAAATTAATTTTAATATTTTTTTTTATAAAAATATATTTATTCTTTAACAAACCCCGTATAAAGTTGAGTAAGTAAGCTAAGTTTAAAACTTAATGCAAATAAATAAATTTTGAAAAAATCAAGCTTTTTAATTCGATTTCTTATAACAATTTTGAGTACGCAGTTTTGTATCTCATTCGATTCTAGTATAATAAGGTAGAAGTTTGAAGTAACTACGACTTACCGTTAACTTTTAGCATTTTTTTATGGGTGTTGCGCATTTTCTTGCATATAATGAGTCATCCCATTTTTTATATAGAATATAATGAGCAACAAAAATCCACAAATATACGGTCCCAGTAGCGAAAATGGTCACCGGTAAAATCGTCACTAATGAGGATTTAGTGACATGTTGTTGTTGTTGTTGTAGCGGCTACAACAACCCCGCCCAGATCGGTTGGTATCTCAGTCCTTGTCGTCAAGTTCCACTAACGGCAACCCTAGGAAGCGTGCAGCTTCTGTGGGATCTGTCCACAGGGACAAGGCCGTTAGGGTTGTCGGGTTTTCCGGGCATGCGAAGAGATGGTTCGAGTCATGTGGGGTCTCTCCGCATGCCGGACATTCGTTCGGCACATCC